>NC_035444.2:151274491-151572336 GCF_002127325.2 Helianthus annuus
TATCGTAAAGACTTTTAGTATGTATCTTAAGCATAAAGTTTATATTGTCATTCATGGTGTTAAACAATGTGATTAGAGTAGAAATTCAACATTGCTATGTTGTAACTTAGTTTCAGTTTGAATCTGTTTGTGTGTTTCCGAGACCTTTTTTAAGCAAGCCGCATAGTATAACCTCTAACTTTTGGGTGTTGTAGACTGTTTTAGGTTGAATGTAGCCTTCATTAGGGTTTTTATTGTCATCTTTTTGCTGTAAATTAGGACGAAAATCATGTTAAATGACTACATGGTTGTTTTTCTCATTTTACCTCAACATGGTTTCATAAAATTACTATCTTGCCTGTTATACGTCTTTTTCTAATCTCAGTGCTATAAAATTATTTTCGTGTTCACCTTCGTTTGTTATCAAAATATGTTGTTAAATAAACGAACATATATTAAAAGATATAAACTTGGCTCTATAAGACTAGCATATTGAGTGCTGTTGTCACTAATGGATCTTTCGACTTTAGCCCTAGAATATATACAGCTACCAAACAATCTTAACATAATCCAAATTCAGATAAAAGTTACTTGGGTTTGTTGAAACTGTTTGGCTTCGAGAATTGTTAAAGGAGAAAATCTATTATATATAATAAACATAAAGATTTGGGCTGATGTGGCATCTCCTTAGAGCCTCCTAGATTCATTTTTGGCGGGAAAATCAACTGGGTTATTTTAGTTACTCGCGGATCATGTTTTTAGGAAACCCGACACGTTTTATAACCCGGGTATATAAGTCACCTAAAAACCTAAATTCATGTCGCCTCATTCTTTTCCTTCACTGCTTCACACCGAAACCCTAGCCTCCATCTTCCTTTGGCTTGAAGCTTCTACCATCTGAGAGGTTCTACAATCTAAATGATTTAGCATCATCGTCCTCTCGATTTCTTCTCTCAATGATTCAAGAGGTTCTACAATCAATAGTATTGTAGGATTGATAAAACGAAAATCATCGATGTCCTGTGTCTACATCTGCGAGGCGATGATGGCTAGGGTTCCCATGGTGATTTCGGTAAGAAGGATCTTCCTGTATGATTTTTGAATCAGCAATTATTAATCATCTGTTTGATTGTACTGGCTAACTTAAGTTTCAAATTAGTACTCATAGTATTTACGATGTTGTGTGATTGTACTGGCTAATTTATCGCTTATTTGACCGGTTATTTATAGCTGTATGTGTATGCGTTGTGTATGTATGGTTTTAAATTTGTTTTATAGGTGAAATGATTTAAAATTATTAGTTGAAATTGAATACAGATTGTCAGTTTGACCTGTTAATGTAAACTATCGCAACAGGTATCGTATTCATTACAGGTTTTAACGCTAAATTAAGTTTCAAATTAGTACTCATAGAATTTAAGATGTTATGTGATAATTGTGGTGCAGCTCATGGTTAGGTAATGAAGAATTATATATCTGATTGGACTGATACAGCTTCAACTGATTGTTCAGATAGGATTTATATTATGTTTTTCGGACACCATTGGTTATCGTGTTATTTTGTTTTCTGCACGTTAGTTGTGGTTCCAGTTGTTGGTTCATTGCTCTATATTTTTCTACTTATATAAATTGTTATTTATTAATTTTTTCTAATTGGATTTCAGTCACCACATACAAGGTTATCCATCTATTCGCATATTCCGTAAGGGCAGTGATGTTAGGTAAATAACTTGTGTATTCTTTTTATATACTTTCCAATTTCAGCATAATAAATCTTTGTGTTTGACCATCGTGTTAATACAATTTTTGATTTTAGATCTTCTGTGCAACGATTGGTAAACCAATGATAAGTTTATTGATTTTGCATCGTGTTTTGGATGTTTTTCGATTAGGGGTTAAAAAATATTTGATTTTTAATATGTCCATGGATTATTATTTAGGTAAAGCTATGGCAATTGCTGTGCAGCCTGCTAAAGATCCGAGAACGAAGAAGAAAGAAGTGGCGATGAAACGAACAGTGGTCATTGGGCTGCCAATACTTTCCTACGGTAAATATTGTATTATATTGCTGCAATCTATTGTTATTAAAACTGTTATTAATTATATTAAAACTGTTAAGAGTAGTTGTAAACCCAAATTGTTTTAGTTCAAGATTTTGTAATTTTGTTGTCATTTGCTTGATTTTGGTTGAGATTTATTTATTGCATGTGGTGTTTTATTTTACTTTGAAGTTTGCTTTATTTAAAAGCTTTATTTGTGGTAATTTGTTGTATTTTAGAAATTAGGGTTCTAATTTGGGGTTTTTTCATTACATGTAGTGTTTTCATAGATCTCTGCAGTCAACTGTCTTCTATCAGGTACAAGATCTCTGTTTTAAAATTGCTGATGAAAATTGTTGATAATTTAAATTGCGTACAGTTTAGGTCTTGAAATTAGGTATTTAGGTAATTCAAATATCCTTTCTATTTGCTGAAACTAATTGATGTCTCTTGCGTAGGTATATTGCATCTGATGTAAGACTGTTCACCACTTCGATTTCATCTTAAAGGTATCAACCATCACATTCAAAACATTAAATATTATTAATCTTGTGTTTCTTGATTTTGACCATATTTGCCCTTTGAATTTAGCGTTGGATGTAGAAGACAGATGTGTTATTACTCATGTTCAAGATAAACTCTTTCGTGTTCATGTGAGCAAGAAGAGAGGAAGACACAAAGGAGGTGTGAAACATAGTTCAGATGATACAGGTTCAGGTGTCAAATCTGTATCATGTGAACTGTGTTTGACACATCCTTTGTGTCTTTCTCTCTTCTTGCTCATATGAACACGAAAGAGGTTATCTTGAACATGATGTTATCTATTAAAGGAGCTTAGATGATGACATAGAATTGGCTACGTGTCAATCTCTCAGGTATGCTATGTAGTTGATGTGCGTGAAGTGTGTTATATTTTTAGGTATGTATTTTAAGCCCTTTTACACTTTTTAGCCAAGTTTTAAATTTATAAAACACGATATTTACTAACACTAAACACACATATGGGCAAGTGCACCCATCGTGGACGTAGTATAGTGTTGGTAAGATACCGAGGTCGTCCAAGGACACACGAGCTTTTAGTACCGGTTTATCCTCAACGTCTAATCAAATCAAAATGTTAGAAAAAGATTTTTAAACTAAGAAAATAAAACTAACTAAAATGCTGAAAATAAAAATAAAAATAAAAACAGATAGACAAGATGAATCACTTGAATCCGACTCGAGTGTTAGTGTAACCTTTGATTATTGTCGCACTTTTGCACTTGTTTAAGAGATTATCTTAGTTATTGTAGTAGGCCCCTCTTTTGAAGGCGACGTTACCCTCAACCCAGTAGTTTGAGTCAGCAAGGATACAATCCTAAAGGGTCGGATTATTGAAAGATAATTAATTAAGTTATTAATGCATAATGTGGTAGGCCCCTCTTTTGAAGGCGACGTTACCCTCGGCTAAGTAGTCTGAGTCAGTAGGGATATAGTCCTAAGTAGCTGGGTTAAAGTTTTAATAGTAGTTTAACTTATGAGGGGATCAAAGAGCTTGGACCCCTGCCATCCAATACCTTTGGGTATTGAAGGAGGTCCTACTAAATTTGAACCAAGTCCTTTGCAGGATCTATACACTGAACAATGGCAAGACTCTTACCAAACCGTTCCCTTAACCCCCGACCAGGTAGCCAACATACCTCCATATAGACCGTTGAGATATGAATGGTGAAAATCTTTTATTTTATATAGACGGTAAAATAATGCCAAGACACCACGGACAAACGATAAGGAAGAATCACCTTCAACATAAGAAACTAGTAATCAAAGTCATTAATACAAAACCAATTAAAAAGTGCAAAAGATTAAAAATAAAAAGTATTAAACTAAACACTTGTCTTCACCAAGTGATGTAAGAGACTTAGGCAAACATGGCCTTTGATTGTCAAGAACTCTTACGATCAATCTTGGATCCCGAGACGACTCACACACTCTATGATGGACAATGGATGATGGTGGTGGATGATGGTGTTATGGTGGTGGTGGGTGGTGGGTGAAGTGTGAGAGAGGTGGTGTGCCAAGGGATCAGTTGAAATGGCTCCAAACACTCCTATTTATAGGCTGAACAGAAGCTCGGGCACGGCCCCGTGCCCGCTGGGCACGGCCCCATGTCCATCTGACACTCTCTCTTCTCATTAATTGTAATTCGCAATTACAATAAATGCGCCTACAGCAAGTTGACTACGCCCCCGTGTCCGCTGGGCACGGCCCCGTGGTGGGCAGTAGAAGCTTCTATAGGTTTGTCTTTTCTGCTGCTTCTTGGGCACGGAGCACGGGGCATGTTCAGTCTTCGGTTTTCTTAGTTTTGCTTGGGAAGATGATGTCGAGGGGTCGGGCATTCCACTTTTGTTCCTTTTCTTGTATTTATGTTAGATTTTGCTGTCTTTTTGCTTCTTTTGTAAATTTGAGCTCATTTAATCCTGAAAATACAAAAGGAAGACAAAAGCGCACTTTTTCCAACATTAGTACTAAAAAGGTTAGTTTTATGCCACAATTGATATAATTTATATGTTGCATTTTGTGCATATCAAATACCCCCACACTTGAATCTTTGCTTGTCCTCAAGCAAAACTCTTTATAATGTGGCTTTATTCACTCCCAAATGGAATGGGTAGAAGAGAAGGTTTTTGGGCTTGTCATAGAGTGTCGGGATTTCCAAGATTCTTTATTGAGGTTTTATTTTTATTTATTTACAATCCTATTCGGCATGATTTATTAAGAACGTTTCTTAAGATAAATTACTTATTAGGGCATAACATACCTTTTTAAAATCTCATTTATATACAAGCTCACATACCTCACGGGGGATCACTCAACACTCGGCCGAATGTGTATTTTTAGTGAATCACTCGAGAGCGGCATGAAACTTACTCCTACCATAAGCTTGCCAAGCAATCAATCCTCCTCCTTTTTAACTATATACCTTTGTAAATATCAAGAGGACTTTATGGGTGAAGGGTTAGGCTTGGGCTAAAGGTGGGTGGTTGGGTTAGTGGTTAGTAAAAAGGGCGAAAGGCGTAACGAACGTCGGTTTGAAAGACTTTTATTTTTTTTTTCATATTTCTATTTTATTTTGATGGATTGTTCAAACAATGTTATCTTTGATAAACTTTGTTTGTTTATTTGGTTTCATCAAAATATATAAATATATATATATATATATATATTGAAAAAGTCATAAGAGAACCGAACGTCGTTACTAAAAAAAAAAAGTTAAAAATAAAAAGGTTTAGGTGGGTAAAAAGGGTTGTTTTGGGTTGAGAAATGAAAAGGTTTAGGCTCAAAGGGGTTAACTAGGGGGATTTTGGGTAGGTGGTAAAAAAAAATGAAAAATAATGGTGTAGAATGAAAAAGGGGTTAGTCCTAATGCCTCCATCATTTACTTACTCGGTTTTAAGTTGGTAAGGACCAGGAATGTATTGTTGTGGCAAGTTCTAGAGTCGTACGAACCAAGCGGCTATTCACACAAGAAACGAAAAATGAGCATTTAGTGTAAAGATATATATTTGTATGCTCGTTAAAGGCTCAAAACTCACTTTTGTGGGAAAAGGGTTTTTTATGTGATCAAGTATATATAATCAAATTTTAACTAAGTTTGTCATGCCTTTTCATAATTTTCTTATGTTGGTTCTTTTTATCACAACGCTATCGGTTGTAAATTTGTAAAAATATAACTTTGTTAAGACTTGAATTCTCAACTTAAACTTAGACAAGTAAAAAAAAATAAAAATTTTTGGAAAAAAATTGGGGTGATTAGTGGTTCCAATAGAGTTTTGTGTAAGGCTTGTTATTAGGACTTGCAAAATTCAAGGTTTTAGCATCCGCCCCCACACTTAAATTACACATTGTCCTCAATGTGTCCCAAAAATAAGTTTTTAGGTTGATTGAATGTGTAAAATGGTGTTAAAAGCAAAATTTTATGTTACTGGCAGTCTGCACACGGCCCCATGGGGACCGGGCACGGCCCCGTGTTCAGGTGCCAGCGACAAAAATTTAAGAAAAGTAACAGAAGCCTGGGCACGGGGGCGTGCCCAGTGAACACGGCCCCGTGTCCAGTTACCTGAACTGGGCGATTTGCTGCAGACTGTGCAGCACGGGGCCGTGTTGGGTGAACACGGCCCGTGTTGAGCCTACTGTAATGGAGAGATTGTTGTCGGATGGCCCTGTTTTCGTGCATGGAGTTATGTTTCTTGTTTCCCTTGTTATCCTTGACCATCCCGAGTGTGTTTTATTTATTATAACACCATCCAAACCTTAAAACCATCATTTCATTAAAAACCATAGAGAGATACGTAGTCCTAAAATGCTACTAAGTTAGATAAGCAAGCTCAAGAAGCATAAACAATGGAGTTCTAGCCTACAAGTTATTTTAATTAGCAAAATTTCCAAGAAGCTAATAGTCTTGGTTGGATGTGGCTTCATAGAACTCCTTCTTCCGGGCATGGACTCCTCATATGTCGGCGAGCCACTCCTCTATCTCCCTTGGGAGGAGAAAAGAGGGCTCGTTAGCGTTAGTTTGAGGAGGTGCAACTTCCACCGGGACTTCTTGTAGGTCTTCAAGGGGAGGTTCCGCTGGAATGTCATCCTATCCGGTCGGGTTGTTACCTTCAAGTGCTAGGTTCCAATCCTCTTGAGGGAGGATGGGTTCCATCGGAGGTGTTACAAGAATATTTAACCTCTGGTGCAAGAGGTTAGATTCTTGAAAACTATTTTCCAGCCCCACCGTAAGATAGTTTATACGGTCAATTAGGATTTCCTCAACCGAAGTCATCTCATCGAGAGCTTCCCGAAGTGCAATGACGTAGTGTACAAGGGTAGCTTCAATGGAAGGCCTCCTTCCTCTTCTACTGTTTGTTGAATGCACAGAAGATGTTCCACTGTTTTCACTCGACATTCTATGAAAATAAACCGAAAACAACTTATTTTTATGAAACAGTATCTTGGACACGGCCCCGTGCTCATTGAGCACGGCCCCGTGTTCATCATTCTGCAGAATTTTATAACAAGAAATCTTGAAGTTTTAAGTTATTCCTCTAACTTATTAACTTAAAACAATGTTGTTCAACTTATTTTTAACAAGATTTCTTGAACAAAACTCATTAATCCCTTCATCAAAGCTTGAAACCTTAAGCTTTAATGGAGGTTTGGAGAAAGATGAAGAAGAAGGAAATGGTTAAAAGAGGAAAGGACAAGATGGTTGTTGGAACCTTCTTTTAGAACATACCTAGGATGGTAGGAGAGAAGATTCCTTCAAATCTCTGTCCCTAGATGGTCCAAATGTGCAGAATTCTTGGCTGCATTTATAGAAAACGACAGCGTGCTGGACACGGCCCCGTGTCGACTGGACACGACCTCGTGTGTAGATAGAATCCTGACAAAGTTTGTCCGTATTCTGACGTAAAAGTCAGAAAGGAATCTTTTGGTGGACACGGGGGCGTGTTGGCTGGATTATGAAGTTTGTCTATTCCTAAGGAACTTATCCGGATTGGGCGGTTCCTTACTTGATGGAACAACCCCAAAGTGCCTAAGATACCTCAGTTGATCTAAGCAAGACGAGAATGCAAGAGGTTGCCGGTGAGGGTGATTCCTATGCTATATGTAGGTGGACAAGTCCAACCCTTTTCCGGGCTCTCGTTAAAGAAGGTGTATGCTGAATCGCTCAGGTCTATGTATGCACCGAACAAAGTCGATGGGGAGTCCTTCACGGCACAATCGGCACAGGGACGACTATCGTCCAAGTCTTCGCTAGAGTTGAAGGTAAGATTGGGAACAACGAGATTGTTTGAATGCGGTCCCAACACTTCTTGTTGGTCACTGTCTTGAGATGCATTTCCCCTAAAATATCTGGTTGGGCTCCTTCGAGGGAGAGATAAGGATTATTTTTACTTTCGCCTCTCTTAAGGATACAGGGAAACGATGGGTCTATATAGTGGGGCTTATAATTTAGAAAATAACATTCTAATTCTTTATGTCCGCCTCCACATAATTGACACCACGTACCATAAGAGTGCCGAAAGTAAAAAAGATCATTATCACTCATTTTTGTGTCAGAATTTACCAACCGTCGGGGTCTTACGGTTCTGTTTTCAGTAACTGAATCTTGGGCACGGGGGCGTGTTGAGTGGGCACGGCCCCGTGTTCAGCTTACTGTCTGACTTAAAACAAGATTGCCAGTTCCAAAGATTGGGCACGGGGCGTGTTCAGCGGGCACGGCCCGTGCTGGGTTCTGCAGAAGCTGAAAAATTAAGAAAATCCTAAAAAAATAAAAAGAAAATCCTAAAAAAATAAAAAGAAAATAAAAAAAATGATTAGGCCGTTGATTCCTAACTTTCTTAAAATCCTTGTGTCCCCGGCAACGGCGCCAAAAACTTGATGTGCGTGAAGTGTGTTATATTTTTAGTTATGTATTTTAAGCCCTTTTACACTTTTTAGCCAAGTTTTAAATTTATAAAACACGATATTTACTAACACTAAACACACATATGGGCAAGTGCACCAATCGTGGACGTAGTATAGTGTTGGTAAGATACCGAGGTCGTCCAAGGACACAAGAGCTTTTAGTACCGGTTTATCCTCAACGTCTAATCAAATCAAAATGTTAGAAAAAGATTTTTAAACTAAGAAAATAAAACTAACTAAAATGCTGAAAATAAAAATAAAAACAAAAACAGATAGACAAGATGAATCACTTGGATCCGACTCGTGTGTTAGTGTAACCTTTGATTATTTTCGCACTTTTGCACTTGTTTAAGAGATTATCTTAGTTATTGTAGTAGGCCCCTCTTTTGAAGGCGACGTTACCCTCAACCCAGTAGTTTGAGTCAGCAAGGATACAATCCTAAAGGGTCGAATTATTGAAAGATAATTAATTAAGTTATTAATGCATAATGTGGTAGGCCCCTCTTTTGAAGGCGACGTTACCCTCAGCTAAGTAGTCTGAGTCAGCAGGGATACAGTCCTAAGTAGCTGGGTTAAAGTTTTAATAGTAGCTTAACTTATGAGGGGATCAAAGAGTTTGGACCCCCGCCATCCAATACCTTTGGGTATTGAAGGAGGTCCTACTAAATTTGACCCAGGTCCTTTGCAGGATCTATACACTGAACAATGGCAAGACTCTTACCAAACCGTTCCCTTAACCCCCGACCAAGTAGCCAACATACCTCCATATAGACCGTGGAGATATGAATGTTGAAAATATTTTATTTTATATAGATAGTAAAATAATGCCAAGACACCATGGACAAACGATAAGGAAGAATCAACTTCAACATTAGAAACTAGTAATTAAAGTCATTAATACAAAACCAATTAAAAAGTGCAAAAGATTAAAAATAAAAAGTATTAAACTAAACACTTGTCTTCACCAAGTGATGTAAGAGACTTAGGCAAACATGGACTTTGATTGTCAAGAACTCTGATGATCAATCTTGGATCCCGAGACGACTCACACACTCTATGATGGACAATGGATGATGGTGGTGGATGATGGTGTTATTGTGGTGGTGGGTGAAGTGTGAGAGAGGTGGTGTGCAGAGGGATCAGTTGAAATGGCTCCAAACACTCCTATTTATAGGCTGAACAGAAGCTCGGGCACGGCCCCGTGTCCATCTGACACTCTCTCTCCTCATTAATTGTAATTCGCAATTACAATAAATGCGCCTGCAGCAAGTTGACCACGCCCCTGTGTCCGCTGGGCACGGCCCCGTGGTGGGCAGTAGAAGCTTCTATAGGTTTGTCTTTTCTGCTGCTTCTTGGGCACGGCCCCCTGCTCGCTGAGCACGAGGCGTATTCAGTCTTCTGCTTTCTTAGTTTTTGTCACACCCCGATTTCCACGTGTCACCGGTGGGCCCGGTGTGGGGTACAGTGACGTAGTTGGCATCGTCATAGACAATCAACACAATATAATAATGCACAGCGGAAGCAGAATAGATACATTTCAACTTTAATTAAAATGACATAATAAACATCATAAGTAGTTGAAACGGATCCACAGGCGGATCAAATAAAAAAATAAGAATAAATTGTTCAACAGTTATTTGTCGTCCGAGCTTGCGAGACTATAGTGGACGCTCTTAGGAAACAGCCAGCCTATTTCGTATAGTACCTGCACTTAACCTTTTGGGAAAAATACGTCAGTTTACACTGGTAAATACAAATCGACTGACTCATTTTGAAAATGATTGAAAATTGATTTAAATGCACAAGGCATAAATATTTTTATTAACTTGGGATATTTATGCAATATAAACTTGTGAACGATTTACATGTACCCGTACTTATGGTGGCCCGGGATCTGTTGTCCGGGCTAAAGATTAAATGACACACCACATTAAAGAGTTATACACGCCGGGTGTACGCCTACACCCCGTGCTCTGGTCGTGGCCATCTCGTAAGATAATGCCAAGGATATCCGGGACACGGTCAATAACCCCCCAAAGCCTAAAGTAAGACAAGACTGTTTAAACGAGTCGCACAAGCTATTCAAGACTGTACACCCATAAGGCGCAGGACTTGTGCGCCCGATCAAGCGGTATTTTAAATACCGTACCCCAAGCCCGTATAGGGAAAATAAGTCAAAATGTATTTACCTGAGCAAGTATAAGTCACAAATGATAAGTGTTGGTAGCTTTTACTGGGCCTCCTAATCTGGAACAAAGGTTTATAATAACCTATTAGATTCCTAACGGGTCTTTTATTTAAGCCTAAGCTTGACCGGTTAGTTTTAAGGACGATACGGTACAAGCGCACGATTAAGCGAAAGACCGGATAGAATGTGATTTAGACCCGACAAGTTTGAATACTTGTATAATATGGGTATACTAAATACATTCTGGATTTTGATATAAAAATGATAACGTTTGACCCGTTTCGGTCAATTTACGCAAACTAGTTACGTAAACTGAACCGAACGCAAAAAGGGCGTTATGGGTAGCCAAAAAAGTCAAATGCAAGTTCCCTGAGATAATATGCTTTAAATATGATATAACATCAGTAAGTTATGTTCTATATTGCCCGGAATAATTTTAAACTCAATTTATGCCTTATAAGGGCATTTTGGTCATTTAAAAGATTATAAAAGAGTCATATTAGAAATCTGAGTTTCGGGTCTGGGTTATACAGTAAATATACTTCATTTAACATATTATAACAGTAGGGTATGACCCATAAACCAAACTTAACATTTAAAATCAAACTATGCACCGTAGGGGTATTTTAGTAATTTCACAAGGGCTAAAAATGCCAAAACTGGAAATCTGAGTTCATATACTTATACTTACTGTTATTATATGAAAATATACTAATTACATCAGTAGGTATAAGTTTTATATGTTTAAAATGAGTATAACGCTCACTATGCGTTAAAAACGCTAAAAATACGATTTAGAGGCGTTTCCGGGTTTTCAAAAGAAAACTGAGATTTTTATATTTCCAGAATACTTAAAATAATTTATTTAACATATAAAATCAGTAGGAAAAGGTTTCGGGTCAAAAGGATGTGTAAAACTCATTTTATGGCTTAAATGGTCAAAACCGGCATAAACCGAAATAACTTAGCGATCTAAGATATGATCAGCCAAAAATTAAATAAAAATCATCAAAAATCCCAAAATATTATATAACATCAGTGGGTAAAAAGTTTTGTATCAAAACGTGGCTTGAAGTGAGTTATATGCGAAATACGCCGTTTATTAAACATAAAGCTTTATTTTACGCTATTGGCCATAAGTCAAAATCTGGACCACCAACTGATCCGAAATTTTCGGTGCAAGTTTATATATTAGAAATAAAGATCTCTACTCTTTCACTTTTCCAAAAATCATGTTTTATATCAAAAAGGGCAAAATAGTCAACTTTTAAGCATAATCGGAAACATGCAAATGAATCGGCTAAGTATAGACTCAAGCAACAAAAATTCCAGAGAGTTTTACCAAAATAAAAATGGTTCAAAATACTCTCCAATACAGATCTCAAACATGCATGTACGAATCCGAATCGATAGTCTACGAAAAAGTCGTTTTACAAGACTTTCGGTTCCGATTCGTATTTATACTAAAGATTGTCGAGTTGATGATGATAAAACACATTCTTACATATATTATAAGTTATTTATGATGATCAAACAGATTGCATGTCCTCTACATTATCATTTAAGCTATTTTTCACAAAAACCATTTCAGTTGACTTTTTAGAAACAAGTTTGACTCGACAATTAGCATGCATAAAGTGGGAATCAGAGAATACCCTTTTGAGGGTTTGTTTCCCACATAAATACCAACATATATGTGGTTTCAATTTGAGAAATGACTGAGTAAAAATCGTATAATCAGAAAGTCAAAGTATAAGAACAACAGTTTGACTTTTACTAATAATCAATGCAAGAACGAATTAGAGACTGAATTAGAAGCTTACAAAGGTCCTATTGAAGCTTATCTAACTCTAGGAGGTGGCCTTGTCGTTCAGATTAGCTCCAGAAGTCTTGAGAGAGTTCTTGAGAGTTGAGAGCTCTTTGTTTACAAATGCAAATGCCAAGAAAATGAGTTTTGATCTGATTTAAAGATGGATTCAGAGGTTATAGAGAGGCCACTGTTACCATAGGCATGCATGAGGTTTTATTGGAGCTTGTGGAGGTGGAATGAGCTGTTACACACTTCAAATTCGGACCAAAAATGCAAAATTCGCGAAATTCTGATGTTGGTAGTCCCACGCGGCCCGCTTGGGCCTGTCCAGGCGGGTCGCCTGACCTGCTGCTCAGCCAAACAACTTTCAAACTTGGCAGCTTTGGTCCCTGTCCTTGCACGCGATGTTTCGGCTACTTATCTTGACTCGTAAACCCCCAAACTTGGTTTTTAAGAACCTTGGGACATTTATCAACATGGTAATGTCCTCGGATAACTTTGCGCTCAACCGAAAAGCCATGAAATTCGACGTTGACGCTTTTAGCCCCTCAAGTACGGTTTTGGCCATAACTTTCTCATACGTTTTCGAAACTTCACGAAATTTTTACCACATATTCTAGTGAGTATATTTTAGCATTAAAAAGCTTCGGGTCTGCCAAAAGTTCACTCAGAGGTATAAATTCAACATGTTGACACTTTTGGCCCCTATAGTTTGTAATTCCTCACTTTTGTGCAATTTTCGCGTCGTATGATCCATGAACCATCCGTTTAAGGTTATAAACATTATGTAGGGTTATCATAGAGTCTATTTATCCATTGTTGACACTTTGGACCCTTACGTTCCATAGTTTTCACCGTTTGTCACTTTTAGTCCCTCTAAAGTTTGTTTTCACATACCGGAACCTTATGACACGTGTCAAGACATTATTGGACGAAATTTTTCGAGGTGTTACATCCTCACCCCCTTAAAAGAAATCTCGCCCTCGAGATTTATTGAAACAAATGGGGATATTTCTCTTGCATCGTGGATTCCACTTCCCATGTGTATTCGGGACCTCTACGGGCATCCCATTTGAACTTTACAATAGGTATGTGCTTCCTTCGAAGCTTTTTCACCTGTCGATCCTCAATCGACAAAGGTTTTTCCACGAACTTTAAACTCTCATCAATGTGTATATCTGTATGCGGTATAACTAGTGATTCGTCCGCGAAACACTTCTTCAGATTACAGATGTGGAACACATTATGAATAGCGCTAAGCTCTTCAGGCAAGTTTAACTTGTAAGCGACTGACCCGACACGTTCGGTGATCTCGAAAGGTCCTATATATCTCGGGCTTAGCTTGCCTTTCTTTCCAAATCGCATCACCCCTTTCCAAGGTGATACTTTAAGCAATACCTTATCACCCACATCGAAGTGAAAGTCTTTGCGTTTAGGATCCGCATAACTTTTCTGCCTATCCCTGGCAGCTTTCAAACGATCGCGAATCTGAACGATCTTGTCTGTCATCTCAAAGACGATATCTGGTCCTGACAGTTGGACTTCTCCAACTTCTGCCCAACAAATGGGCGATCTACACTTTCTACCGTATAGGGCCTCAAAAGGCGCAGCTTTTATGCTGGAATGATAGCTATTGTTGTAGGAGAATTCAATCAGTGGTAGGTTCTTATCCCAACTACCACCCAAGTCGATCGCACATGCACGAAGCATGTCTTCCAAAGTTTGAATAGTACGCTCACTCTGACCATCAGTCTGAGGATGATAAGCCGTACTAAAATTCAAACGAGTGCCCAACGATTGTTGGAAACTCTTCCAAAAATGCGATGTATATCTAGTATCTCTATCGGAGATAATAGATACAGGTATACCATGTAGCGCTACAATCTTATCGACGTATAATTGAGCTAACATATCGGAGCTATACGTCTCCTTGATGGGTAGAAAATGAGCTGACTTCGTCAGTCTATCTACTATGACCCATATGGTATCATTGCCCTTTTTCGTCTTTGGCAACTTAGTGATGAAATCCATTGTCACCATTTCCCATTTCCACTTGGGAATTTCAGGTTGTTGAAGCAAACCTGACGGCTTCTGATGCTCAGCCTTGACTTGCGCACAAGTCAAAGCTCAGCTACTGACTTTTTCAAACCAATCCACCAGTAGTTTGCTTTCAAATCCTGGTACATCTTATCAGCTCCAGGATGAACGGAATATTTAGAGCTGTGGGCTTCCTGGAGGATAACATCCCGAAGTCCTCCATAAACTGGAACCCATATTCGTCCGTTTAGTCGTAGCATTCCATCTTTGTCGTAGGATAACTGTTCCTCAGTTACTCCTAACTTCTCTGCAGGATAGTTAGCTTCTAACACAGCTTCCTTCTGTGCAGCTAACACCCTTTCATTCAAATTATTTCTTATCTCAATGCGCTTGGCATTGATTCTGATCGGTTTTACCCTTTCCTTTCTGCTTAAGGCGTCGGCAACTACATTTGCCTTGCCTTGATGGTATCTTATCTCGCAGTCATAATCATTTAGAGTTTCCATCCAACGCCTTTGACGCATGTTCAATTCCTTCTGATTGAACAAGTGCTGAAGACTCTTGTGATCCGAATAAATTATACACTTGGTTCCATACAAGTAATGTCTCCATAGCTTCAATGCAAATACAACCGCACCCAATTCCAAATCGTGGGTGGTGTAGTTCTTCTCATGCACCTTTAATTGTCGCGAAGCGTAGGCAATGACCTTGCCTTTCTGCATGAGTACACAGCCCATGCCAGTATGTGACGCATCACAATACACCACAAATTCTTCTATACCATTGGGCAATGTCAATACTGGCGCGTTGCTCAACTTCTTCTTCAGGATGTCGAAGGATTCCTGCTGCTTAGGGCCCCAATCAAACTTAATCTTCTTACGAGTCAACGAAGTTAGGGGCGCAGCAATTCTTGAAAAGTTCTCAATAAATCGCCTATAGTATCCTGCCAGTCCAAGGAAACTGCGAATCTCAGTAGGAGTCTTCGGCTCCTGCCAGTTCATGACTGCTTCTACTTTAGCGGGATCTACTTGGATACCACGCTCGCTTACTACATGTCCAAGGAATTGGACTTCTCGAAGCCAAAATTCACACTTCGAAAATTTGGCATAAAGCTTCTCCTGATGCAGAAGTTTGAGAATACAACGAAGGTGTTTCTCATGGTCAGCTTGGCTCTTCGAGTAGATAAGGATGTCGTCAATAAAGACGATAACGAATTTATCTAGATAGGGCTTGCAGACGCGATTCATGAGATCCATGAACGCAGCTGGTGCGTTTGTGAGCCCAAAAGGCATCACTAGGAACTCGTAATGTCCATATCGAGTCCTAAACGCTGTCTTGTGCACATCTTCATCCTTGACTTTCAACTGATGATAACCTGACCTCAGGTCGATCTTTGAGAAATAACTTGCTCCTTGCAACTGATCGAACAGATCGTCGATCCTGGGTAACGGATACCTATTCTTGATAGTGACCTTGTTAAGCTCACGGTAATCGATGCACAGACGCATCGATCCATCCTTCTTCTTAACGAACAAGATTGGCGCTCCCCAAGGAGCCGAGCTAGGTCTAATAAAACCTTTAGCTAATAGATCATCCAACTGCGTCCTCAACTCCTTCATCTCCGTTGGTGCCAATCTATATGGTGCTCTTGCTACAGGCGCAGCGCCTGGAATGATGTCTATCCGAAACTCCATTTGCCTATCTGGTGGCAAACCGGGTAGTTCTTCAGGGAATACCTCAGGATATTCCGAGATAACAGGGATATCTTCAATCTTCGGCTTCGGCTCATCAATGGTAACTTGTGCCATATAAATGACACATCCTTTCTGCATGCATCTGGATGCCTTGAGCATGGACACTTGCTCAGGCAATCCATGCTGGGTATCTCCTTGAATAGTGAGTGACTCACCAGACGGAGTCTTTACTACTACTTGCTTTCTGTTGCACACAATCTGGGCTTGGTTTTGCGCTAACCAGTCCATGCCTATCACTATATCGAATCCAGCTAGCTTAAAGGGAAGCAAGGATAACGGGAAAGAATGATTCCTAATGGATATAACACATCCATCTAGAACAGTCGAGGCGGTTTCTATGGTTCCATCGGCTAATTCCACCTCATATTTCACACTTAAGGTTTTAACAGGAAGGTTTAACAATTTACAAAACTTATCATCTACAAACGACTTATCAGCTCCTGAATCTAACAAGACTCTAGCAAAAACATCATTTACAAGAAATGTACCTGTAATGACGTTGTCGTCAGAAACTGCCTCCTTGGCGTCCATTCTGAAGACTCTCGCATTAGTCTTCTTCCCGTCGTCAGCTTTCTTTGCATTCTTTGGGCAATTTGGCCGGATATGCCCTTTCTCGTTGCAACCAAAACAAGTTGCATCCTTCATCTTCTTGCAATCCAATGCCTTATGGTCTGTGGACTTGCAGATTCCACATCGTTTCTCGGAAGACTGGGATTTCGCTTCCAAACGACATTTCCCAAAATGGTGTCTCTTGCAGTTCTTGCATCTGGGTTTTTCACCTGACTGATCTCCTTTCTTGAACCCCGACCCTTTCTTATGGTCGTTGTTTCCTCTGTGTCGTTTCTCAGATCTTCGTGAGGTGTCATCCTCACGCTTTCTCTTGTTTTCCTCTGAGCTCTTCATAGCTCTCAGTCTGACTACATCTTGAGTGAGGGAGAGGGATAGATCAGCTACGGATCTAAATGTCGTAGGCCTTGAAGCCTTGACGCTTGCCTTTATCTCCGGTGCCAGACCCCCAATAAATCGAGCAATCCTTCGCGGCTCCGGGGTCACCAGATAAGGCACTAACCGAGATAAAGTGTTGAACGTAGTAAGATACGCTTGACAATCGAGGTTCTTCATAACCAGAGATACGAAATCCGATTCAATTCTTTCGACCTCATGCTGCGGGCAGAAATTCTCTTTGATCAGGGCCACAAACTGTTCCCATGACAAACCGTACAGTGTGGCCTTACCGGCAGCTTGTAGGAGTGACTTCCACCATGCTAACGCATCTCCCTTGAACGACTGGGACACGTACTTCACGACGTCCCTATCAGCACACCCGCTGATGTCAACAACTGTATCCATCTCATCAATCCATGTCATGCAGTCAACTGCTCCTTTTTCCCCAGTAAAATCTCTGGGTTTGCAAGAAACGAAATACTTGTACGTACAGGACTTGCTGTACGTATCATGCTTCAGCTTAACTTCTTGCTTAGGAATACTGCTGTGGTTGGAGGAGTGATTATCCTCCTCATCTTTCTTCGGCTCACTCTTTTTAGAAGGTGGCTTACTATGAGCCTCAGAATGAGTCTTGGGCTTTGCATGCGACACTGTTCGGGTCCTACTCCGAGTACCGCTAGATTCCCTGAATTGCCTATCCATAGCTTTGGCAACAGCGTTATCTATCAGTGCTTGCAATTCTTCACCAGTGACGTGAATCCTGGTATTATCTGGGTGTTCTCCAGAATGACTGTTGGTCTCCTCCGATTTGGCCATGTAGCTTTAAGCTACATAAAAGGACAAGGTCTTATTTAGAAACCTAACAGTATTATCGTTCTAGACGAGTTATTAACCATGGTATTAATAACCATAATAGTTAATTTAATTAATTTCATTCAAGGCTTTTATTAGCAACTATATTATGGAATGAGATATATATATTGGCACAATAGGCCTAGTCACTTCGGACAATTACTAAATTATAAATTTAGATTTTCATAGGATTAGAAATTGTATAATTAAACAAATAATCCTTTACTAGGCAGGGAGTCATAAACCACAACTGCCACTATATGACATAGTCATAACCCGTAGGTATCAAGTCACAAACAGACTTGTGTACAGATATAATCTGTAGATAATTTATTAAAAAGGGTGGCTTGTGTGATTTTACAGATCACGCTTGGCCAGGAATGTTAACATGTTTTCAGATGTTAACAGAGATTTGAATCTTTTCAACCAGGTTTTACCATATTGGCTAGGCCTGTAAATAAGGCATTCAAGCTAGGTTCTACCTTACTAAGATTCTTATTAAAATGGCAAATCAAATAAAAATTGATATTTTCCATTTATTTTAATATTATTTTCATGCACATAAATAAATGAGAAATTCAAATTAACCATTTCAAATTTTAAATAAAGTAACTAGTACATCTTTGCCCTAAACGGGACTTTAATTCAAATAACATGAATAACATGCCCGCGCAGGGGCTAAACAAATAACAACAACAACAACAAATAAAATAAAACAAACCCACGCAGGGGTTAACAGAACAACATACCCACGCAGGGGTTGAATAAGAGACATATACCCACGCAGGGGTAGAATACAGGAATAAATGTCCACGCAGGGACATGAGTAAAAGAGCTAACAACAAAGGATTTAATAATCCTTCTTACTCTTACCCTTAATCAAGTCAACCATCTTCTTGAACATACCGCGGTTGTGTCGGCGATCATTTTCCAATTCCCGTCGCACGTCGTGTATCCCTTGCAGGATTTCTTGGACTTGCGGTGGCGACATCATCGGCGCCGGCGGCGGTGGCTGATACTGCTGTGGCTGTGGAGGCTGCGGCTGCTGGTATCCCTGCGGTGGGAATCCAAAAGCTGGTTGTCCCGTACCCTAGGGACCTCCAAAAGCACTCTCCTGGTTAAGAGGGTTGTAGCCTGAAGCTAACCAGTAGGGATCTCCCGTATAATCATAACCGGGAGGAAAAGTCGGCTCGAACGGGTTGAACTGCGCTGCGCTAGCATACGCAGGAATGGGCTCTCCAAAGTTCTGCGGCGGTAGTGGCGCAATAGTCGCAGAAGTGACCTCTGAGACGGGATGCTGAGACTCTCCCGTCTCTGACTCCTCGTGGAGCGGCGAGTAGCGGCCGCTGCCGAAATGTCGAGGGGTGGCAATACGAATCCCTCCTCGCGTAGACATACGCGCGTTCCTCCTTGTCCTCTGAGGCGGAGGAGGCAAAACCGGTGGTGGTGGTGGCGACGGAGTAATCACGTCGCGCCAAAAGGCCTCAGATGGGTCCTGTTGCAAAGGCGGCTGCTGAAGCTGCTGCTGCTGAGACTGGTGCTGAGAGTGCACGGGAGAACCGTGGTAAGACTGGTGCATGGGAGAGTTGTGTTGGCTGGGGGTGTAAAACCAATCATGCTGTTTAAACCTCTCCTCGTAGCTGTCAACACCATTGAAGGGTGATCCCCTGTATGGTGACCCATCCGATATCTCAATGGGATGGTTAGGCGTGCCGGACGGTGGCAGGGAAGGGTCAGTGTCCTCGTCAACCTCCATCTCGTTACCACCAGAGAAGTGGTCTTCCGGTCCTAGTGGGTTATGACCCACTGGCTCATCCAAGTAAGCATCAGGGTTGTATAGGCCCTGATAAGCTGGTGCTGGGTAGTGGTGAGGTGACTGATGAAGAGGTATGAAGGATCCATGGGAATCATGGGGCCCATTCTCAGAGTGGGGCCCAAATGATTGGGGCAGGGATGGTGAGGTGCTCAAAGATACCGAGTGCCTGGCTGGCTCGGCGAATGATCTCCAAAGATCATGGGCTGCAGTGTTGTGCGAAGCTGATGGGGCTCGCCTGTGTGAGGGTCCTGCCTCGTGGTCATGTGATGTGGCGAATCCTCCTCGTCCTCGCATACGTGGCGGCATGATGAACCTGTCAAAATGTCAAAAATTAAACAAGTTGCACAACAAAATATATAAGACAAAGCTGATAATCAAAATAACGATAAAATAAACGAAATGTCGAACATTTCCTAAGTTCTTTGTCTAGACTCGAAAATCGAGCAATGTGCAATTGTGTAACTGAGATTAAACACAAAGGACTAGTGTTTAATTCACTCAGCGTTGGCTCTGATACCAACCTGTCACACCCCGATTTCCACGTGTCACCGGTGGGCCCGGTGTGGGGTACAGTGACGTAGTTGGCATCGTCATAGACAATCAACACAATATAATAATGCACAGCGGAAGCAGAATAGATACATTTCAACTTTAATTAAAATGACATAATAAACATCATAAGTAGTTGAAACGGATCCACAGGTGGATCAAATAAAAAAATAAGAATAAATTGTTCAACAGTTATTTGTCATCCGAGCTTGCGAGACTATAGTGGACGCTCTTAGGAAACAGCCAGCCTATTTCGTATAGTACCTGCACTTAACCTTTTGGGAAAAATACGTCAGTTTACACTGGTAAATACAAATCGACTGACTCATTTTGAAAATGATTGAAAATTGATTTAAATGCACAAGGCATAAATATTTTTATTAACTTGGGATATTTATGCAATATAAACTTGTGAACGATTTACATGTACCCGTACTTATGGTGGCCCGGGATCTGCTGTCCGGGCTAAAGATTAAATGACACACCACATTAAAGAGTTATACACGCCGGGTGTACGCCTACACCCCGTGCTCTGGTCGTGGCCATCTCGTAAGATAATGCCAAGGATATCCGGGACACGGTCAATAACCCCCCAAAGCCTAAAGTAAGACAAGACTGTTTAAACGAGTCGCACAAGCTATTCAAGACTGTACACCCATAAGGCGCAGGACTTGTGCGCCCGATCAAGCGGTATTTTAAATACCGTACCCCAAGCCCGTATAGGGAAAATAAGTCAAAATGTATTTACCTGAGCAAGTATAAGTCACAAATGATAAGTGTTGGTAGCTTTTACTGGGCCTCCTAATCTGGAACAAAGGTTTATAATAACCTATTAGATTCCTAACGGGTCTTTTATTTAAGCCTAAGCTTGACCGGTTAGTTTTAAGGACGATACGGTACAAGCGCACGATTAAGCGAAAGACCGGATAGAATGTGATTTAGACCCGACAAGTTTGAATACTTGTATAATATGGGTATACTAAATACATTCTGGATTTTGATATAAAAATGATAACGTTTGACCCGTTTCGGTCAATTTACGCAAACTAGTTACGTAAACTGAACCGAACGCAAAAAGGGCGTTACGGGTAGCCAAAAGAGTCAAATGCAAGTTCCCTGAGATAATATGCTTTAAATATGATATAACATCAGTAAGTTATGTTCTATATTGCCCGGAATAATTTTAAACTCGATTTATGCCTTATAAGGGCATTTTGGTCATTTAAAAGATATAAAAGAGTCATATTAGAAATCTGAGTTTCGGGTCTGGGTTATACAGTAAATATACTTCATTTAACATATTATAACAGTAGGGTATGACCCATAAACCAAACTTAACATTTAAAATCAAACTATGCACCGTAGGGGTATTTTAGTAATTTCACAAGGGCTAAAAATGCCAAAACTGGAAATCTGAGTTCATATACTTATACTTACTGTTATTATATGAAAATATACTAATTACATCAGTAGGTATAAGTTTTATATGTTTAAAATGAGTATAACGCTCACTATGCGTTAAAAACGCTAAAAATACGATTTAGAGGCGTTTACGGGTTTTCAAAAGAAAACTGAGATTTTTATATTTCCAGAATACTTAAAATAATTTATTTAACATAAAAAATCAGTAGGAAAAGGTTTCGGGTCAAAAGGATGTGTAAAACTCATTTTATGGCTTAAATGGTCAAAACCGGCATAAACCGAAATAACTTAGCGATCTAAGATACGATCAGCCAAAAATTAAATAAAAATCATCAAAAATCCCAAAATATTATATAACATCAGTGGGTAAAAAGTTTTGTATCAAAACGTGGCTTGAAGTGGGTTATATGCGAAATACGCCGTTTATTAAACATAAAGCTTTATTTTACGCTATTGGCCATAAGTCAAAATCTGGACCACCAACTGATCCGAAATTTTCGGTGCAAGTTTATATATTAGAAATAAAGATCTCTACTCTTTCACTTTTCCAAAAATCATGTTTTATATCAAAAAGGGCAAAATAGTCAACTTTTAAGCATAATCGGAAACATGCAAATGAATCGGTTAAGTATAGACTCAAGCAACAAAAATTCCAGAGAGTTTTACCAAAATAAAAATGGTTCAAAATACTCTCCAATACAGATCTCAAACATGCATGTACGAATCCGAATCGATAGTCTACGAAAAAGTCGTTTTACAAGACTTTCGGTTCCGATTCGTATTTATACTAAAGATTGTCGAGTTGATGATGATAAAACACATTCTTACATATATTATAAGTTATTTATGATGATCAAACAGATTGCATGTCCTCTACATTATCATTTAAGCTATTTTTCACAAAAACCATTTCAGTTGACTTTTTAGAAACAAGTTTGACTCGACAATTAGCATGCATAAAGTGGGAATTAGAGAATACCCTTTTGAGGGTTTGTTTCCCACATAAATACCAACATATATGTGGTTTCAATTTGAGAAATGACTGAGTAAAACTCGTATAATCAGAAAGTCAAAGTATAAGAACAACAGTTTGACTTTTACTAATAATCGATGCAAGAACGAATTAGAGACTGAATTAGAAGCTTACAAAGGTCCTATTGAAGCTTATCTAACTCTAGGAGGTGGCCTTGTCGTTCAGATTAGCTCCAGAAGTCTTGAGAGAGTTCTTGAGAGTTGAGAGCTCTTTGTTTACAAATGCAAATGCCAAGAAAATGAGTTTTGATCTGATTTAAAGATGGATTCAGAGGTTATAGAGAGGCCACTGTTACCATAGGCATGCATGAGGTTTTATTGGAGCTTGTGGAGGTGGAATGAGCTGTTACACACTTCAAATTCGGACCAAAAATGCAAAATTCGCGAAATTCTGATGCTGGTAGTCCCACGCGGCCCGCTTGGGCCTGTCCAGGCGGGTCGCCTGACCTGCTGCTCAGCCAAACAACTTTCAAACTTGGCAGCTTTGGTCCCTGTCCTTGCACGCGATGTTTTGGCTACTTATCTTGACTCGTAAACCCCCAAACTTGGTTTTTAAGAACCTTGGGACATTTACCAACATGGTAATGTCCTCGGATAACTTTGCGCTCAACCGAAAAGCCATGAAATTCGACGTTGACGCTTTTAGCCCCTCAAGTACGGTTTTGGCCATAACTTTCTCATACGTTATCGAAACTTCACGAAATTTTTACCACATATTCTAGTGAGTATATTTTAGCATTAAAAAGCTTCGGGTCTGCCAAAAGTTCACTCAGAGGTATAAATTCAACATGTTGACACTTTTGGCCCCTATAGTTTGTAATTCCTCACTTTTGTGCAATTTCCGCGTCGTATGATCCATGAACCATCCGTTTAAGGTTATAAACATTATGTAGGGTTATCATAGAGTTTATTTATCCATTGTTGACACTTTGGACCCTTACGTTCCATAGTTTTCACCGTTTGTCACTTTTAGTCCCTCTAAAGTTTGTTTTCACATACCGGAACCTTATGACACGTGTCAAGACATTATTGGACAAAATTTTTCGAGGTGTTACAGTTTTGCTTGGGAAGATGTTGTCGAGGGGTCGGGCATTCCACTTTTGTTCCTTTTCTTGTATTTATGTTAGATTTTGCTGTCTTTTTACTTCTTTTATAAATTTGAGCTCATTTAATCCTGAAAATACAAAAGGAAGACAAAAGCACACTTTTTCCAACATTAGTACTAAAAAAGGGTTAGTTTTATGCCACAATTGATATAATTTATCTGTTGCATTTTGTGCATATCAGTAGTCCTCGCTGATGTCATAATTACGAAACGGTATCCTTTAGTGTTGTTTTCCCTCAAGTTTGAAACGGTATTGTTTAGTGTTACTCTACCTTCAAGGTAAGTCCAAGGAGTAGTTATCTATATATAAAAATTTTGCCTTCAAATTCTTTCTAACAAAACAATAGAAACATTGTTGATTATTTGATTTTTTTTTTCATTTTTTGTAGCTATGACAAGGTTTAAAGCTATTGAATAGCTTGAAAGTGTAGTTAGGCCATTGGAGATACCAAAACAACCATCAAACTTTTTGATAGGTCAAAGCTTCATGTTTCCAACAACTAATGGTTGTTCTATCGTAAAGACTTTTGGTATGTATCTTAAGCATAAACTTTATATTGTCATTCATGGTGTTAAACAATGTGATTAGAGTAGAAGTTCAACATTGCTGTGTTGTAACTTAGTTTCAGTTTGAATCTGTTTGTGTGTTTCCGAGACCTTTTTTAAGCAAGCCGCATAGTATAAACTCTAACTTTTGGGTGTTGTAGACTGTTTTAGGTTGAATGTAGCCTTCATTAGGGTTTTTATTGACATCTTTTTGCTGTAAATTAGGACGAAAATCATGTTAAATGACTACACGGTTGTTTTTCTCATTTTACCTCAACATGGTTTTATAAAATTACTTTCTTGCCTGTTATACGTCTTTATCTAATCTCAGTGCTATAAAATTATTTTCGTGTTCACCTTCGTTTGTTATCAAAATATGTTGTTAAATAAACGAACATATATTAAAAGATATAAACTTGGCTCTATAAGACTAGCATATTGAGTGTTGCTGTCACTAATGGATCTTTCGACTTTAGCCCTAGAATATATACAACTACCAAACAATCTTAACATAATCCAAATTCAGATAAAAGTTACTCGGGTTTGTTGAAACTGTTTGGCTTCAAGAATTGTTAAAGGAGAAAATTAAATAAAGATTAAACAATGTTAATCGAAAAGTTTAAAAAGAAGTAAAAATAATATGATTATCCATATAAAGTATTTAAAAAGTAACAATTACATATAAAAACAAAACTAATCAGACACTTAAACTCTAATAGCAAAAATCAAGAAACTTTAACTTCAACTCCATGGAGCACTGAACTTCTCGATGTATGTCATTGATCTTTCTCATGAACTCTAGGTCTCTATCGCCACACTCTATATTACTCGCAATACATAGGTCACGAACGGAAGTAGTTGGCATCGCCCTCAGGTTTCTCGAAACCTGTCTCTTGTCAGAGACCAAGTTGTAGTCCGTTAAAACACCTCTTCAACTCTTGAAGAGTAGACCTATCAGCCAAAACTTGCTCTTTGATTTGTTTAATAAAGCGTTGCTTGAAATCGTCAGAATATGACTCCATTTTAATGTATTTATAAGAACTAAAGCAAACAATAACAGTTGATCTTTGGCTTTCAGTGAATGAATCTGTGTATGATGAAACAACATTTGAATTGTCAATGGTATTATATAGCATCTGTAACAGCCCAAAGGTCAGATTTAAATGCAACCATTAAATAAAAATTTATATTTAAAAACCATGTACATTTAATCATTTAATGGGAAAACGTGTATAAATTTATATTTAAAAAACATGTACATTTAATGAATTAATGAGAAAGCAAGTAAAATTAAATATCTAGAAAACCAAAGAACAAAATTTAAACCTTCAAAAAAGGTTATCATAATTAGGTAATGTCTGTTCATTTACAACATCAAACATTTTACACACTATAAAGGTTCATGATTAGTTTACTTGAAAACATCAACACTTCATTTTTAAAAACCCTTCACCCTAAAACAAACTGTCCAAAAAACACTAACACTCTTTCTAAATGGCAAGCAAAAGCTTCTACCACTGGTCTAAAACTGCCGATCTTAAAATTGAATTTTCAAGATGGTCACTTGAAGAACAGAGAAAAGATGAAGAACTCAACAAAAAAAAATTGATATGGTGAGTGATAAATATTATAAGCAAACCTGGAGTAGCATTGCACTGCTGGATGAAGTCGTCTGTTCTCCTCCATCAGAGTTTAAAGAAAAAGCAGAAGAGTTTATCACACATCTGCTGAAACAAGATCAAAAGACCTGTGATATGCTTGCTGATCTGCAAATTAAAACACACAATGAAATTGCATGGAAGAATGCGAGAGAACGAGATATCTTATTAAGTGTTAATTGTAATGTATAATTTTTAATTTTTACTATTTTTCTAAATCAGAATTTTGTAATACTATTTAATATCGAATGAAGAAAATTCAAAGTTTCAAAATCAGAATTTTGCAATTTCACTTTTACCAGTTTCAATAATAACAAATTACAGCCAAAAAGTTGAACTTGAATGTGAACTTCATGAAAGGTATAGATCATGCTGATGACTCACTTCACAGGTACATAATTTCATATAATTTCAAATAAAAAAAATACTAAAATTGTTTATGATTATTTTTTTTGGCAGTTACAAAGTCTTTATAAATCCATGCAATTTGAGTGATGAGTTATGTACAGCAACAACTAAAGCACTTGCACCCATTAGATCAAGGTAATGGTTAGATTTTAAAACTGTTATTAATCATGAGCTAATTATAATTGTTCTGAAGTTAAAGCTTTTAGTTATGTTCATTCTAAAATGAAATTCATCCCAATTGGTCGCGTAGAGTTTGTAGAATATAAACTGATAAGTAATAGAGATAATGCATCTCTATCATAGGGTACATGCTGAGATTATTGAATTTTGAGTAACAAACAAATGAAATAGCTTTAATATAGTTGATTATTATTATAAACATAGTTTAACATTAAGAATTGATTGGAGTGTTAAGTGTATTATTTTGAACTTTTTGAACAAGTTTTAACTGCAAAGGAGTAAAAAGAATGTTGGTTTTATTTGGTGTGTGTATTGTAGTTAACAGAAGAATGGGGAGATACCGTTGTTTTAGGCATTTCAGTTAGTTGCTCAAGAATTTAAGTTGCTCAAGAATATAGATAGTATTGTTTTTTATGTTTAATATTTTAAATCGTTCCTTTACATATGATAGAGAACTTATTTGTGTGAAAGCTTTGATTAGGGAGTTAGAAGAAGAGAATGAAGGGTTTATGGCCAAACTACAGGTGAATTACTCCTCCAGCTTAGTGGTTAACTTATTATTATAAGTGGTAAAATAGAAGGATGGGATAATGGGTCAAGACATGTTTTAGGGGATTTCAATAAGCATGAAATGTTGCTAAAGATAATGATGCATTAGCTAAGGTGTAACACCCCAAAACTTATAAGTATGCATATTATGTATATATTGTTACTTAAAATGTGAACCTAGTTAGAATATAACTTAGAAGGGTAAATTAAAAAGAGTAAGTTTTAGACAATTAAAAACATATGTATATACACGAGGGACTAAAGGAGGAAATGAGAAAAGTTAAACTATTAAAAAGAAAAATAACACACACCACACACACTTCAGTGTGTATGGGTGTCACCTGGAACAAGGAAGCAAGAACCAAAAACCCTCAACATCACAAAATCAGCAAATTGAAAGGGAATCCATGGCCTAAATTACTACATGAGCATATAGAAACATTCAACTAAGTTAGTCTATCGAATGGTAAGTCGAATTTTATGATTTGGTGATTCTTCATAAGTGGGTCTTGATTGAAACATGAAATTTCCTTGAAATTGATTATGAACGTATGTTAGAATCACTATATGGAGGGTAAATTATGCTTGAATTCTGATTATTCCAATGATATATGAAAGACCCACTTTGAAGGTTAGAAAGATAGTAAAATGTGATGATCTTGTTAATCCAAATTCATGCAATATTGATGTGAGGATTGTATATGTTATAATATTAGTGAATGTTTGATATAAGATGTTGATTATGTGAAATTAATTGACTATAATGGTTAATGTAGAGAAATAGGAAAAGTATGCATAGAGTACTTGTACAATATGCTTTGTTGATGATATGCACACTAAGTGTTTGTTAAAATGCCTGAATGAAGAGCCTTTATGTGAAAAAGATAATCTCATGTGAGTAGGATATTAGGCGGCTAGAATCGAGAATTTTAATTGATAACTTGATTCTATCTAAGATACGAATGAGAAATAGAGACATGAGATTGAAATATGTTGATTATGGATTGTAGGAGTAAAAGAGGAGGACACAAGCCATTCCGGATCGCAAGCGAAACACGAAAAAGGTAAGTTCTTGCTTACAAAATATTATTAGTATGTATTAGTGTGTGATGAAACAATGGTTAACCGGGCAGGGTTAACACACTGGTCTCTTCAAGAAGGGTTAATCCCTTCCTCTCGAGGATCGCTGGCTAGATCGTCCGCTGGTTGATCTCCTGCACAAGGAAACAAACCGTGACTCGTAACAAGGAGGATGGGGTGGGGGGTGCTCCTTGTTACCACTCTTCGGTGTGAGAATTAGTAATTTGCTTGGGCAGCAAAGTGTGATAGTAGTAGTAGTGAGAGAGTTGTGAAGAGATACCTCAAACCTGGTTTGGGGTTGGTATTTATAGCCAGGAGTGAAGGAGGAGGTGGACGGATAGACTGACGACATGCTGCACCTTTGCAGGTGTGTCAGGCCTGTCGGTTGTGGAGGTGAAGCCACGTCAGCCTGTCGCTTACGTAGACCTGACAGGCGGCTGTCATTGGTGCTACTTGCTCTGTGGTGTCAGTCCCACTTGCTGAGTGCACAGGATGCGGTGCGGGCCGCATCGCTGCTTGCGGTAACTCTAGATGTTCCCGCGTCTCATTCTTTGATCAAGAAATACGCGCGATGTGGTGCCAAGCCGCATCGTCATCTGTGGTGACTGTTGCTGTTATCCAGCTCCCTTGTATTGATAGAAGTGTTCACTGGATGCGGTGCTAGGCCGCATCGCTGTGAGTACTTCCGTTTTCATACACCAGATGCGGTGCCATGCCGCATTACCATACCGTTCTCATATTCCAGGTAAGTCCTCCTCCATCATTGGGCAGATTGGATTCGACCACTGTGTTCGCGCGTTCTCGTACAGACACAGGTAAGTTGTTAGCTAGTGGGGGTTTTGATAAGGGTAATGGTCACTCGCGGTCGTGTTGACGCGAGATCTAGGACCATACCCCTTCAAGTCCCCCTAGTCTAGTGTTGCTGCCATATGCAAGTTGCATGTGGGAGGAGTACTGGACTATGGTTTCTAGAAGGTAGTTTGGAGTCTGGAGAAGATTCTAGGTCATGTAGATGGTCTTTGCTCTTCGTAAATCAAGCTGGAGATCCGGAAGAGTCATGTGACGCCTCTTCCGTACCGGTGAAAAAGTTTCGTCTGATGCGAAATTCTCAGCCTAGGGTTTTGATATGGTAGCATGGGCTACGTGCTTCTAATCTCATCAGGGTTGGGTGCCACCTGTTGGTGTGTCGAACCAGCCTTTGAGATCTTGCTGGAAGTGTCCACAAACTTCGAACCAACCTCTGAGATGGTGGTTGAAGATGTTCACAAACTTCGAACCAACCTCTGAGGTGGTGAATTAAGAAGAGAGTGGTCTTCAGCCGTAATTGGACATGTAATGATGATCCCTTTTGTGGGGTGTTCATGTTCTTCCAATTAGCTCTTAAGTAACCGCACGTCCTTTGCGGTTACCTCGTTGCTTGGCATTGTTGGCCACGTTTGGCTGAACAATGTTGGATACTTACGTTATTGTTGGCCGTGTTTGGTCGAACAATTTGAATCTGGATAATGGTCAAATAAACATGGTCTTAGGCATGGTTATGCCCACCATTGTTTATTCTATCCGTCTTACAAGTGGGTCAACGAAGTCATAACCAGACTTGTTACCGCTGTTCGGCCGCTTGTTGTTCAACGAGACCTCTTTAGGTGAGTGGGAATCTCGTTCGCATCTGTTCTTTAGCCACTTTCCTTCACGCTCCAATGCCAAGGAGTTTTCCTTGAAGTAGCTTCGTTCACCTGTGTGATGACTTAGGTGTGGCTCTTCCGTAGCAACCATTTGCGGAGCTATGGGTATGTCCGCAGCAACTTATGAGTGTCTGCGGTTTTGTAACCCAATACTCGCTTGAAACGAGTGTGTTGCTCGGATGTGGCTCTTGAAGGATCAGGAGTCAGGGTTGCTGATGTGCGTTCGCGTACATTCCCATCCTTCATTTCTTTGAAGAAGTTGTTTACGCACCCTCTGTGGTTGTGAACCGGACAGGAGTGATTTGAAGCTTGAAGAGAATGAAGGCAATGCGGTTTACCTGTTCCTGAGATGCGGTTCAGTCCAAAGAACAACGCTGGTTCTGAGCATCTGACACACCTGTACGGGCTCGTGTGTGTCATCTCCGCATATTCCACGTGTGCTCGTGGGTATGTGCGGACATGTTTATACCCCCTTAACTATGGAAAGATAATTTTTGGCTATTTTGAGGGGTGTGTAAAAAACGACATGCGGTATGGGTTATGGTGCGGTATACCAGAGAAACCGCATGCCGCTTGTGTTTGGATAATGTTGTCGCTTTTTGTTGCATATGTGGCTGAACGCACGTGTGAGTTGGTGGAAGTTGGTGAGATTTCCTGGCATGTGCTGAAATGAAAGGACATTTACACTGCCCAAGGTCATAAATGCACTGTAGCAGGAGTGTAAACGTCTCTTATGTCAGGCGCGTGTGCGGCCACGCACGCGTGGTAACCGTCAGCGGAACCGTCACTGAACACGTGGCACCGCATAATTCGCTCTTTTTGGACGTGATGATTCGGTTTCCATGTCGCATTTATTGCGATGAGTATATAAGGGGAAACCGTTCGTGGTTTCCCCTCACTTGTTCAAAATTTCCCAGCGAGAAAAAAGATTCCTCCGTCTTCTCCGATAAGGTTTTCTGAAATTCCGGTGAGATTGTTTGAGTTTTAGTACTCATTTTCTTTTCTTCTACATCTCTATGGCTGAACCATCAAATCCACACAATGTGGAGGGTGAAAACCCTGAACAACAGCCGCTGGCGGCGGCTGACGAAGATGAAGATGATGATGGTGGTGCAATCGGTGGTGGTCTACCGGTACTGAAGTGGTCAAAGGGTCAATTTAATACCCTGATGACCAGTATACAAATGGCCGAGGAGTGGGCTGCAACCTACCCACAAGAGGGTGACACTGGTGCCGATGCTCCGGCGGGATTTATCACTTTGTGGGCTGAGTTTTTTAACGATGGCAACCTCCGACTGCCTGTGACGGTGTTTGTTGCCGAGGTGTTAGAATATTATCACCTTCATATTTCCCAACTGAGTCCATTTGGGATGTTCCGGATCAGGAACTTCGAGTACACCTTCCGTGCTCTTGGTTTGGACGTTACCGTTGAGAATTTCCGGCGGTTCTACCAGTTAACGGTAAACACCGGGTTTTTCTCTTTCAACCAACGGTATGGGAGTCCCAAGCTGATGACCCCTCCGAAGGGTCTTACCAAGTGGAAAAGGAGGTTTTTCTACGTTAAAACTTGTGCGGTGCATGCTAACATGACCTTTCGGAACGTGAATGTGGGCGTTACTGCGGAAGATATTGCTCTCCCCACCGCAAAGACTGTGGATTGGTTCTCTGGGCTGAGGCCTATTGAACTTAAGAAACTGGGCAACAATGAACTTTGGGGCTTGTGGATGATGCTAACTCGACCCGATAGGAGGGCAAGGCCTGTTGTGCGGGAAAAAAAGTGGTGGTAAGCATTATCACCCTTGTGCGGTTTCCTTGCTTCCTTTTTTTGCTTTACTAATTTTGCGTGTGTTTTATCAGAGGACGCTCCTTTGTGGAGGATGTTTGAGTCAGATTTCTAGGGCAAGGTTGAGTTGCTTCCGTGTGGGGAACGAGAAGGTTTTAACTTGGAGATTGTTGGCAATTTCCGCGTTCCCCCGCGTAATGTGTTGAATGCACCCATGCCAGAAGGCAAAGGTATCTTCTAAGATTTCCTTGTTTGTTTGAAGTTCACCCTTGTAATCTGCTTGCTTGATTGTGTCGAATGCAGGTAATCTTGGGGACTTGGGGAAGTTTGAAGTGAAAACTGTCCCTAAGAAACATGTGGAGAGGAAACAGGTGAAGAAACCCGCGCAGGGTCGCGGTACGGGAAAACCTGAGGGTTCTGTTGCCCCTCCTTTGGTGCCACAAGCAGCAGGTATCTCTCGTTCTTGTTACCGCAGATATACCGATTACGTGGTAGTATCTGACACCCTTGAGGGTTTGGGTGTTCCAGGTGGTGGTGCGGTTGCAGGTGGGACCTCTGCGGGTTCCCAACCTGCTGGTGAGAAGAAGAGAAAACCAGAGGAGAAGGCTGCTGGTGCTGGTGAAATAAAGCGTCGGAAGATACAGACCAAAAGGTCAACTGGTGCGACGCAAAAGAAACCTGCGGTTACTTCTGGTAAGTGTTTTATAACTTTTGCAAGTGTCTTGTATGCACAACTTGTTTTCTGATAGTTATTGCTTTCTTGTTTTGCAGAACCGCAACGAAAGGACTTCTCTTCTTTGTTTGAGATGCCTTCTTCTCCCCCGCATGACACAGCTACGGATGCGGGGGTGACTAAAGAATTTACCGATCCTTCTGTGCAGGCAGAGGAGACTGTGGGGAAAGCTGCATCCCAGATTTTCGATACTGTTGATTCTTCCAACAACCTGATCTCTCCAAATGATGTTGATGATTTGGACTTGAGGTTTTCTGATGTTGGGAAACAAAAATCTGGTGCTGAACCGCAAAAGTCTCCTGCTGCTGAGAAGGTTTCTGGTTCCGCTTCTGGTGGTGTAGGTTACGAAGAGCCTCCGATTCAGCCTGGAGAGTCTGAACTGGAGTATTACTACCGCACCTATACACCGGATCAGAGTATGAGCTATCATCGACCCCCCTGGACTGTTATGCAGGGGGATGATATCTCAAATAATCCTTCCTTTTGCAAGGAGATTTTGGGTGGCGTAGGCACCCCTTTTGAAGTTAACCGAGCTCGCGCCTTGCCGCGTGAGCTCCGAATCAACCAACTCTCTTCCATGTTTGTGGGGAGTTCCATTATGGTGAATGCCATTATGGAGGACTACCAAGCGTTGGGTCGCAGGGAGGAGGAATCGGTCCGCCTGCGTGCTAAGGCGGAAGAGTTGGTGAGAGCTACTCGTGCGGGTGCGGAGGAGCTTGAAAAAGATAAGGCTGCTTTTGAGAAGCATAAGCAGACCGAGGAGTGGGCTGCAACCGCTGAGCTGAAACAGCTTCGTACTCTTGCCAAGTTACTTTCTGATGAACGCAAGAGTTAGAACGAAAAACTTCTGATGAACGCAAGAGCTGGAAAGTATCTTGGGCCAAACAGAATGAAACATTGTTTCATGTCCGTCAGGAGTTGACTAATGCCAAGGCAGCGAATGCTGCTTTGGGTAAGGAGAAAGCGGCGGCCGAAGCGGTTGCTGTTAAGGCCCGGGAGGCAGAGGCCCGGTTAGCAAAGGCGCTTGAAGAGGCCAAAGAGGCGGGGGCCCGTGCTGCAAAGGCTCTTGAAGAGGCCAAGGAGAGGGAGGGCCGCGTTTCTAAGGCTCTTAAAGAAGCGAATGCTGATCGCGGCCACTTGAACCATATTGTTGGGAGCCTTCAGGTATGAGTTGCCTTTTCTGTTTGAACTTTCTTTCTGCCTTCCGAGTATGTTTAATAATTTTCGTACAAACTGTGTTTCTTGTTTCCGAAAGGCTGAGGTGCAGACTCGCGAGGCTAAACTTGCGGAGGTTACTGCCCGCGCGACTGTAGCTGAAAAGCGGGCTAGCGAGGCTGCTGAGGCAAAAGATAGCCTTACCTCTTCGTTTAACCAGCTTGAGACTGACCGTAAGTGGATGCGGTGTCACGGTATTGCACATGTAAGTATTTGGTGCCTTTGCATTTATTTGGGTTAGCACGTGATAATCTTATTGCTCTTTTGTCTCAGATTGTTAAGGCTATCCTGAATGCGCCTGAGACTGTAACTGGTATAGACATGATTAAGCAGCGTGCTCGGGATGCTGGCTTTAAAGCTGGTTACAATCGATGCATCAGCCAAATAAACATCCTGGCTAAAGGCGAGTATACCGATGAACGATCCGGGTTCCGTGATGTGAATACTGAAGCGCTTCTTGAGGAGGCTTGTGCATCATTTTACGACACATCTATCTCTGCGCTTGAGAAGCTTGACAAGTGTCTGGATGCACCTGACTATGTAGACCGTTTACGGATGTTGTATGCTAATGCTGATGACTCGGATGAGGAAGAGGTTGTTGGTGACGCCAAAGGTGGCACGGGTACCAGCAGTACAAAGTAGGACTAGGTTGGCCTGAGTGCCCTTTTTTGTTTTCCTCATGTAAATGTTAGAACTTTATGTAAATCCTTTATACACCGCGTGGGTGTAGGAATTTTTTGAATATAAAGTTTAACTGTTTTTGCTCAATTTGTACAAGTGTTCTCACTCCTTGCATGTTTGAACATGTGTATGTAAGACTCTACCCGTTGTAAACGGGGTTGAGTATACTCTATACCTTTGTCGTATGAGTATTAGTCAATTCCATTGTTTGTCCTGTTAGGGTTTAGGAATTGTGTAAGTTTTGTAAAAACCCGTGTGTGTATCCGGCCGGATAGACACTTAATGTTTTGCCTTTGCTGGCCTATTACATTATTTGTGTGTGGTTATCACTTTGTGTGGGTATCGCGAATGAAGATTTTGCCAATCTGTTTTTGCGGATACCGCAAAGTGGAACACGCATTTGTAATAGTAGTAACAAACAATATTGCATTAAATCGCTCGTTTATTTATTTGCAAATGGCCTACAGCCCCATAGGTTACATGGAAATGTAAAGAACATGGCTTACATGTAGCAGCGTCGAAGCTGTTGTGCGTTCCATGTGCGTGCGATAGTTTCGCCTTCTAACGTTTGTAGTTTGTACGCGCCTTTGCCCAAGACCTCTTTGATGAGGTAGGGTCCTTCCCACTTGGGGGCAAGTTTTCCTGGGCGTTCAGCGTTAGATGCTTCATTATCGTGAAGGACGTAATCTCCCGGGTTAAAGGTACAAACCCGCACGCGTGAATTGTAGTATTTTTCAAGCTTGGTTTTGTACTTGGCCTCGTTGATGGCAGCGTTTTCGCGCCTTTCTTCTAGTAGGTCCAAGTCAAGCCTGCGTGCTTCATTGTTGGCTATTTTGTTGATAGCCAACATTCGAGGTGAAGTAAGACCTACTTCCGCGGGGATTACCGCTTCTGAGCCATAGACCAGGCTGAAGGGTGTCTCCCCGTTGCTCGTTTTTGGGCTTGTTCGGTGAGCCCATAAGATGCTTGGGAGTTCATCAACCCAGCCACGCCTGGCTGTTCCCAACCTTGCTTTGATGCCTTCGACTAGACTTTTATTGATACTCTCGACTTGGCCATTCCCTTGCGGGTGTGCCACGGAGGAGAATATGTGTTCAATATGTAGTTCTTCTAGCCATTTTTGAAATTCGTCAGCAGCAAAGTTGGTGCCGTTATGGGTAACGATGCACATTGGTAGACCGAAACGGCAGATGATGTGTTCCCAAATGAATTTTCTCGTTATCATAGCAGTGGTTGAGGCGAGTGGTTTTGCCTCTACCTATTTTGTGAAGTAATCGACAGCTACTATGATAAATTTGACCGCACCTGGTGCGTCTAGGAAAGGTCCGACCACGTCAATTGCCCATTTTTGAAAGGGCCATGCAGTGGTGACCGGGATCAAGTTGTTCTTGGGGTGCAAAGTCTTGGGAGCATGTCGCTGACAATTAATACACTTGCGCAATTCTTTGACGGCATCCAGGTGCATGTCGTGCCAGTAATACCCAGCATTCATGATTTTAGCCACTACCATGCGTGGCCCTGCGTGTATGCCACACATTCCCTTGTGTATCTCTCTGATGAGGTATGTGGCATCTTGGGGGTCGACGCAGCGTAGGAGTGGGCCCAGATATGATTTACGGTATAGGATATCGTCTCCCATTTGATAATGGCACGCTTTGTATTGCAACTTACGTGCCTCTGACTTGCTTTCGGGAGTCACACCTGATTGCACTTATGCAATGATTGGTGTCATCCAGGATGTTGTACCGTACTCGATGACATTGACTTGGCGCAGGGGTACTGAGGGATTCTGCAGAATTTCAATGCGTATCTCCTTTGCCAGGTGCTGGAAGCTGGTGGATGCAAGTTTTGACAGTGCGTCCGCGGATTTGTTTTCACTTCTGTTGATATGACGGATATTGAAGGAAGTGAATTTTGATTTTAGTTGCAGAGCTTGCTCGAGGTAGAGGATCATGATATCCCCTTTTGCGGCATAGTCACCTCGCACCTGCCCTGCGACTAACAAGGAGTCGACGTGTGCTTCCAGATGTTGTACGCCGAGCTTGACTGCCAGACGTAGCCCTGCCAATAGAGCCTCATACTCTGCCTCATTATTTGTGCTTTTGAAATCGAGGCGGATTGCATAGGTAAGCTCTTGGCCATCGGGGCTGACAAGTCGCAGACCTGCGCCTGCACCTTCCTCGTTGGAGGCACCATCGGTAAAAAGTGCCCAAGTTTCCGAGGGGGATGGTGTTGGTGTAGGGTTTTGTTCTTCTTCGCATTCTTGGATGCGATTTGCCGGTACCTCGGCAACGAAATCAGCTAGGACTTGGCCTTTAATCGCGGGGCGCGGTTTATAGTTCAGTGTGTGCGCGCCCAGCTCGATTGCCCATTTTGCTAATCTCCCAGAGATGTCGGGTTTGGATAGGATCGGGCCGATCCTGTAGTTGGTTAACACTGTGATGACATGGTTTGCGAAGTAGCGTCGTAGCCGTCTTGACGCGTGTACTAGTGCTAGTACCAACTTTTCCATTATTGAATATCTTGTCTCTGGGTCGTTGAGCATCTTGCTGATGTAGTAGATGGGTGTTTGAACTCCCTCTCGCTCCACTATTAGTAACGCCCCTACCGCACTGTCCGCGACGAATAGGTATAATATAAGTGGTTCATCTTTGCATGGTGCGGTTAGAGTTGGGAGTTGTATCAAACACTCTTTCATTTCCCGGAAAGCGTTTTTGGCCTCTGCGGTCCATTGGAATTGTTCTTTCTTTAGACAGTTCCGTAGGGTCTTGATGAAAGGATAAGACTTAGCTGCATGGTTGGCTAAGAATCTGTTTAGTGCGGCTAACCTGTCGGCTAGTCGTTGCATCTCTTTCATCATTGAAGGCGATGGCATGCGCTCGATCGCCTGAACTTTTTCCGGGTTTACCTTGAATCCATCTTTCGTTATGATGAATCCAAGGAATTTGCCTTCTTCCATTCCAAACGAGCATTTCCCTGGATTGAGCATCATATTAACGCTTCGCAGAGTTTGGAATGTTCTTTCGATATCGGTGAGCATGGTATCCTCTTCCATGCTCATGACGACTAGGTCGTCCATGTAGATTTCGACACTTTTGCTGATTTGCCCGTGGAAAGTGTCGTTCATCAGTTTTTGATAGGTTACGCCCGCGTTGCGCAACCCAAACGGCATTTTTGTATAGCAGTAATTTTCGGTAGGGGTGCGGAATGCCGTTTTGTATTCATCCTCGATTGCCATCTGTACCTAGTGGTAGGTAGCCTTTGTAACAATCGAGGAAGCACTTCCATCGAAATGGTGCGAGGTTGTCGACCTTTTCGTCGATTTCTAGAAGTGCGTAACAATCCTTGGGACAGGCTTTTTTGAGGTCTTTATAATTGACGCACATGCGCCAGCCCCCGGATGGTTTCTCTACCATGACTAGGTTGGACAACCAAGTCTGGTACTTAACTTCCCGCAGGATGCCTGCGGAGAGCAGCTCTTCCACCTGCTCATGCATCGCCTGATTTTTTGCGGATCCAAGGTGGCGCTGGCCTTGGATCACCGGCTTGATACCTGGCAAGGTATTCAAGAAATGTTGCGCGATTTCGCGTGGGACCCCAGTCATGTCTGCGGGTGCCCACGCAAAAATATCTTGGTTCCTGAAGAGAAGCTTCTTCAGGTGTGCTCTGGTATTGGGGGACAAGGCGTGGCCCAACGTGACCTTTTGTTCTGGGTATCTTGCGTTGAGGACCCATTTTTCTGGTTGGTTGTTGGGGGTCGGCCTTGCTATCTTGGTCGGACGCAGTTCGTCCGACGTCATGACTTACCTGCGTGCATAGATTATCGCAACCCCTGTTTCGGTTGGGAAACCGACTGCAGAATGGGGTACGGACGTAATCATGTTGAAGTCGCCTTGGGATTCTCTCCCAAGGAGCACGTCATATTTGGAAGTATGAGGTAAAACCATGAAGTTTACCTCTTCTGTTCGTGTGTGCCTTCCGCTGGTGAGGCGCACAGGAAAAGTAATTTAGCCTAGGGGAAAGACAGTTTCCCCTGCGAACCCGGCCAACGGGTAATCCACTGCTTGCAACCGATCTTTGTCTTCCTGATCGAACTGGTTGAAGCACTGTTCGTATATGATGTCAGAAGTACTGCCCGGGTCGATGAATAATCGCTCGGTGCAGTAATGAGCTAGTTGGCCTGTAATAACGACGGCGCGCCTGTCGCGCGGACCGCCTCGGACTTTTGGGAAAACGACTTGCTCGTCTTTCCAGTCATTGTCCGGTCTTCTCGCCGCCTTGCGTGGCCTTCCTTTGCCTCCGTTGATCATATGGGTTGAGGCCACATACATGGTCCTCTTCCCTGAGGAGGTGCCTTCGCCGTGGGGGGTAATACGCTTGGTGGGTTTTTTCCCACCGGGCAATAGATGTTGCAGCTTCCCCTCCTTTAAGGCTCGCTCAATCTCCAGCCGGAGACTGATGCAGTTATTTGTTGCGTGGCCCGAGTCCTTGTGATAGTCACAATAGAGAGTGAGGTCCTAGTTTTTCTTGGACTTCATCGGCTGGGCCGGTCGCAGAAAATGCGCGTCCGTAAGCAGGACGTCGCTTAGTGACTGGGTAATCTCGGTCCAGTTACGGTCCCGAGATTGTTTTTTCTACGCCCGGTTTTCACGCTGGGCGTTGATGGTTGCCCTTGCGTCGAGCTGGCTGTTGTGTGGGACGTATGGTTTGGAGTCACTGCCGCGATTCCAAGTGTCCCGGTTGCGCTTATTGTTGCGCTTATTGTTGCGCTTAGTCTCTTGGCGGGAGGACTGTCCTTCCACCTGGGGTGGTGCCTTGCCAACATGCGGTTTGAGGGACCGCTGAGTCTGGGCATATGTCTTGACTGCAGTCATGACATCTTCCCATTTCTTTGGCAATCCGTCCTTGCCAGAGAGAGTCATGACCATCTGATCATCTCTAACCGCAATGATGAAGTGGTTACGTGCCATTTGGTCGGCAACGTCGCCTATCTCTAGGCACTCATTGTTGAATCAGACGACGAACGCTTCTATTGATTTGTCGTCCCTGCGCCAGATGTTCATGACGTCCATGGAATCACGTTCATGGCATCGTTGCTGGCTAAAATGTGCGAGGAACTTAGCTTCTAAGTCCTCGAATGAGGCCAGTGACGCGACTGGCAAAGAATCGAACCAAGCCCTCGCCAGGCCCGTGAGGGTCTGGGGGAAAAATTAACACCAGGTGGGTTCGTCCCACTTGCCGTTATATCCCGCGCCGGTGAAGATATTTCTGTGGTCGTCCGGATCGGACGAACCATTGTATTTCCCAATGTTTAATGGTAATTTCGTGGTGCTGACATCGGCGTTGGCGATTCTTGGGAAGTACTTGGAGTTTTCGGCCGCAGATTTCGGCCTATAGGGCTGGCTCTCGGGGCGCTTCGCAGCCCTGAGGTATGTGTTGCGGGGGTGAGTGGGAGGAACATAGTGCCGTCCTCCCGGTCTGCTGCTGGTAGCATGAGATTCCCCGCAATATGTATGGTCGTCCGGATCGGTACGGCCATATCCTTCGTGATGGGACTGCGGTCCCAGCCGGTTTTGAATGCCGGAGCCATGATGAGCTGTGGATTGCCGCCTGTTATCGCCTTGAGGGCCCAGGCGGCTTTGTACTAGGCCTCTGGCGCGAGACCCATATGAGGAGTCGTCCTCATCAATTGTGCGGACCTCACAGTAAGAGGATCCGCGGTCCTCCCTCCTGCTTCGGGAGGTTGGGCGTGAACGAACCCTGCCTTCGTATTGTAAAATACGACCCGCAGGGGTATGTGGTGCCGGGGTAGGCCCGGCTTGTACTTGTGCTTCCGCACAAGCTCGATTGTATGTTGCGGCCAGCAGGGCTACCTGCTGGTCATACCAGGCATGAGGATTCATGTCTGGAGGGATCACAGATGCGTACTGTGAGAGATCATGTCCAAACGTAAGGGATGCGCCCCCTTGCGTTGATGTGCCAATGTGGCCAGGATTTTGAGCTGGAGGAGCAGTCCCCCAGGCCCTGGGTTGGTGGGGTTTAGGCTATCCCCTGTATTATTGTTTAGACGATCTGACATGATCTTTTGAGAGGGAGAGGGATGGTAAAAAAGTGTTAAGAGTAGCGGTGGGCGCCAATGATGAAACAATGGTTAACCGGGCAGGGTTAACACACTGGTCTCGTCAAGAAGGGTTAATCCCTTCCTCTCGAGGATCGCTGGCTAGATCGTCCGCTGGTTGATCTCCTGCACAAGGAAACAAACCGTGACTCGTAACAAGGAGGATGGGGTGGGGGGTGCTCCTTGTTACCACTCTCCGGCGTGAGAATCGGTAATTTGCTTGGGCAGCAAAGTGTGATAGTAGTAGTAGTGAGAGAGTTGTAAAGAGATACCTTAAACCTGGTTTGGGGTTGGTATTTATAGCAAAGGAGTGAAGGAGGAGGTGGACGGATAGACTGACGACATGCTGCACCTTTGCAGGTGTGTCAGGCCTGTCGGTTGTGGAGGTGAAGCCACGTCAGCCTGTCGCTTACGTAGACCTGACAGGCGGCTGTCATTGGTGCTACTTGCTATGTTGTGTCAGTCCTACTTGCTGAGTGCACAGGATGCGGTGCGGGCCGCATCACTGCTTGCGGTAACTCTAGTTGTTCTCGCGTCTCATTCTTTGATCAAGAAATACGTGAGATGCGGTGCCAAGCCGCATCGTCGTCTGTGGTGACTGTTACTGTTATCCAGCTCCCTTGTATTGATAGAAGTGTTCACTGGATGCGGTGCTAGGCCGCATCCCTGTGAGTACTTCCGTTTTCATACACCAGATGCGGTGCCATGCCGCATTACCATACCGTTCTCATATACAAGGTAAGTCATCCTCCATCATTGGGCAGATTGGATTCGACCACTGTGTTCGCGCGTTCCCGTACGAACACAGGTAAGTTGTTAGCTAGTGGGGGTTTTGATAAGGGTAATGGTCACTCGCGGTCGTGTTGACGCGAGATCTGGGACCATACCCCTTCAGTGTGAAACGTCATTATTCCTTGTCGAAGCCGTATAAATTGTATTAGGTTAGTGTAAGTCGAATACGAGATATGGATATGGGTTGAATAAGCAAGAAAGTGTAATGTGCTAAGTTGAGAAGTTCATGTTTGAATGAAGGTTTAGAAGGATCATATTGTAGTTCGACTAGTAACTTGATATCATGCGAATTACTTAATCGAAATGTCTAACTGATTGGTTGTGCGTAGGTAAAGCTACTTGATGGATGGCGCTACTTGGACTGAACACACTCATGATGCACGCTTCCGCAAACATCTTAGTTATAGTTTAAACTTTTGGTAAATGATGTCTTTTGTTAAACAAAACGGGTCTTTTGTAGTAACTTAACTCGCTAGTCGCTGAAAGTTAAACTAGTGGTTAAAGCCTAAGTAGTTGGTTAGGAGATGTTGGGTTATGGAAATCTCTTTTGTAACCACTTCGTTAGCTATCATGATGTAAATATGGATGTTTTACTCTTGGAATATTCGACCCGTTTAATATTTTGTCAAACAAAGCCTATTACCCTCTTTCAAAAGTTTGGATCGTTTCAAGTTGGTATCAGAGGCTAGGTTTGAAAGATTCGAGCAAGTTATGGTGCTCGAACTCAAACCGAAAGCTCTTGTCAAAGTGTGTTCGTTCCAAAGCGCCACATAAGTAAGTAATTTAAGGATTTCATGCTTTTAGATGGGTACGAGAACGGGTTATGGTTTAGTTATTGGTATAACCTGGGTTGGGACGTTATGGGATGCTATGGAAGGTTTCGGGACTGCCCAAGACCATTTCGGGTTGGAAAAAGGGCCTGGTAATGAAAGTTTTGATCAAACAGTGTCTGCACACCAGAGAGCCCGTCGGCGACGGCCCCCCTTCCCCGACGGGTTAATTAACTGTCTACGGGCAGTCCTCAGCGTCGCAACTTTCCCGAGCCCGTCGGCGACGGGGCTTCCTTGTCTGCTTTTGCTGAACTTGTTTGTTTAGTATGATGAGGCCCTTAATTCAGTTCCAGCCTTCGTTAAACGTTAAGATCACCCTAAATTAACTATGAAACAAAGAAATTCTAGATAGCTAGCATGTTTTAATGACGAATGTGTGAAAGAATGGGAAATTATGTACACGAGCGAATGAAGTAAGTAACGCATTTAGAATGTTCGTAAAGAAAGATTGGATGAGTTTATGACTTATGAGAAAGAATTATTAAGAGTGATTGATGCATGAAAGATAGGAAGAATGAATGTAATGATGTTTAACATGAATATTTAATTGTAGATGGCAAGTGGAGGAAACACGGATACCACAGAACGGATAACTCGAAACGAGTTAAACAAGATAATTTCGAATGAAGTAGTCAAGGCGTTTGATGCAAATGTTGCGAAGTTAGCGCAAGAAGTGGAGAGCCAAGTGTTGAGTAGAGTGGAGACTATGGTAACAAGTAAGATAGATGAGTTGAAAGAAATGATAACTGGGATTCAAGGCAAGAAGGATGTACGACGATGCACATATAAGGATTTTATGGCGTGTAAGCCTGCAACTAATAATGGAGAAATTAATCCCATTGAATGTCAAAGATGGATAGCTAATATGGAGGGAGTGTTCATTCGAAGTCATTGTGATAAAGAAGATCAAGTCATGTTTTCCACGTGACAACTTTTACGAAGGGCTAAAGATTGGTGGGATACGTATAGTAAAGAGATCGGTGAAGATAGAGTTCAAACTTTGACTTGGCAAGAATTCAAACAACTTTTTATCAAGTATCATTGCCCACAATCAGTCGTGGATCGAATCCAAGAAGATTTTCTCCGACTCCGACAAAAGGATGAATCAATTGATGAGATCACAAATACTTTCCTTGATCATCTGAAGTTTTGTGGAGAAATAGTCGGAACAGAAAGGAAGAAGATTATCCGTTATCATAGCATGCTTAAGGCCGAATATCGGGAGTTCATAACTCCTTCTAAATGTGAAACCTTGGATGAGATTATTGACCTGGCAAGGGATAGGGAAATTGAGATAAAGAGGCAGGCTGAACGTGGGGAGAAAAGGCAAATTGAAAAGGGATCAACACAAGGTTCTTCCAAGAAACCTAAGACACACGATCAGGGAAAGAAAGAAACTTCTAAAGGAGGGTTTCCACGATGTAAAACGTGTGGAAAACTCCATTTGGGAGAATGTTTACTGGGAAAGAGAGGATGTTACAACTGCGGGCAAGAAGGGCATCCATATTATAGTTGTCCAAATCCTAAGAGGGTGTGCTACAACTGTAATGAATCGGGCCATGTGAAGGCCGAATGCCCAAAACTCAAACAAAGAGCAAAGAAAGAAGGGAAGAAGGAAGATGTAGCCAAAGCTAAGGGGAGAATGTTCCAAATCTCTACGGAAGAAGCTAGAGCTCTCCCGAATGTGGTGTCAGGTATCTTTATGATAAACTCTATACCCACTTATGTGTTGTTTGATACCGGGGCTAGTAGATCATTCGTTTCTAGCGAGTTTGCACGTTCTCCCTTGTTCACAATAGAAAGAATGCCTACACCACTTGAAATAGAAATAGCCGATTGTATGAGTTACCTTTTACACGAAATATGTAGAAATTGTAGAATCACCATAGAGGACGAAGATTTTAATATTCATTTGATTCCCATGGTCTTAGGAGAGTTCAAGGTAGTAGTAGGTATGGATTGGTTATCCCGCCATCATGCGAAAATTTTATGTGAAAGCAAAATTATTCACGTAACATCTCCTAGGGGAAGGCAAGTGAGTATCCATGGGGAAAGAGAGGTAGAAGCAAAACTTTGTACTATCTCGGAAGCGGTCAAGTATGTGAGGAATGGAAGTAAGTCATTCTTAGCCTATGTTGTCAACACGAAATTAGGTGCCTTAAGAATTGAAGATACTAAGATTGTGAATGAATACCCGGATGTATTCCCGGATGAATTGCCGGGACTTCCACCCGAGCGGGAAGTCGAATTTCATATCGAGTTGGAACCAAATGCCAAACCGGTAGCCAAAGCCCCTTACCGGTTGGCACCCACGGAAATACGGGAATTGATGGTCCAATTACAAGAACTCCTTGACAAAGGTTTCATACGCCCTAGTGTGTCCCCGTGGGGAGCGCCCGTGTTGTTCGTTAAAAAGAAGGATGGGTCGATGAGAATGTGCATCGACTATCGCGAGCTCAACAAACTCACCATAAAGAACCGATATCCCCTTCCGAGAATAGATGATCTTTTCGAGCAATTACAAGGGGCATGTTGGTTCTCAAAGATCGACTTGCGATCGGGTTACCATCAAGTACGAGTAAGGGAGGAGGACGTACCTAAGACCGCGTTCAAGACCCGTTACGGACATTATGAATTTTTAGTAATGTCATTCGGGCTAACTAACGCTCCGGCCGCTTTTATAGATCTAATGAATAGAGTATGTTGAAATATGCTAGATCGTCATAGTATTTATTGATGACATTCTAGTATACTCTCGTAGCGAGTCTGAACATGCGAGTCATTTACGTCAGGTACTCGAGACGCTTCGAAAGGAAAGGTTATAGGCTAAGTTTTCTAAATGTGCGTTTTGGTTCAGGGAAGTGCAGTTCTTAGGCCATGTAATTAATGAGAAAGGGATTTCGGTGGATCCCTCTAAGGTAGAAGCTGTGATAAAATGGGTACCCCCGAAGAATGTTAATGAAATAAGAAGTTTCCTCGGCCTAGCCGGCTATTATCGGAGATTCATCGAAGATTTCTCCAAAATAGCCCTCCCTCTAACCAAGCTGACAAAGAAAGAAGAAAAGTTTGAATGGGGTGATGATCAACAGAAGGCTTTTCGAATATTAAAAGAGAAATTGTCAAGCTCTCCCGTATTAACCCTGCCAGAGGGAACGGAAGACTTAGTGGTTTACGTGGACGCATCTCATCAAGGGTTAGGTTGTGTCTTGATGCAACGAGGCAAGGTTATTGCTTATGCTTCAAGACAACTTAAGCAGCATGAAATTAACTATCCAATCCACGATTTAGAACTGGCGGCGGTAGTGTTTGCCTTAAAAATCTGGAGGCATTATCAGTTTGGAACAAAGTGTACAATTTATTCAGACCACAAAAGCCTTAAATACTTCTTTGAGCAGAAAGACCTCAATATGAGGCAACAAAGGTGGCTGGAATTGATCAAGGATTACGACTGTGACATTCTTTACCATCTGGGTAAAGCTAATGTTGTGGCGGATGCACTAAGCTGGAAAGAATACCCACCACCCATTCGAGTGAAATCGATGAGAATGATAGTCACACCAAATCTTCTCGAAACAATACGGAAGGCGCAAGAAGAATCCTTGAATGTAGGTGATCCGAAAAGTGAAAGAACGAAAGGGTTTGAAAATAAACTTGAAGTAAACGCGAGCGGGATAAGAACGAGGTTTGGGCGGGTGTGGATACCACGTCATTGCGAAGCAAAGACATTATTATTGGAGGAAGCGCACAAATCCCGTTACTCAGTCCATCCGGGAGCCACTAAAATGTATAGAGATTTGAAGGGAAATTATTGGTGGCCGGGAATGAAACGCGATATTGCTAAGTATGTATCTAAATGCTTGACGTGTTCCCAAGTAAAGGCGGAACATCAAAAACCTTACGTGAAATTGCAACCTTTAGAGATCCCGGTATGGAAATGGGAGGATATAACCATGGATCTTGTGACCAAACTTCCTCGGACGAGAAAGGGGCATGACGCGATATGGGTCATTGTTGACCGCCTTACCAAAAGCGCCCATTTTCTACCCATACGGGAGACTTATTCCTCAAAAAGGTTAGTGGAAATTTATGTAGATGAAATCATTTCCCGCCATGGCGTGCCTGTGTCCATTGTATCAGACCGGGACACGCGATTTACCTCCCGCTACTGGCGGAAATTTGATGAAGAAATGGGCACACAATTGCATATAAGTACCGCGTATCATCCACAAATGGAAGGTCAATCAGAAAGGACCATTCAAATTCTTGTGGACATGTTGAGAGCGTGCGTTATAGATTTTGGGGGAAATTGGGATGTACATTTGCCATTAGTAGAATTCTCATATAACAACAGCTACCAAAGTAGCATACAAATGGCACCGTATGAAATGTTGTATGGGAGAAGGTGTAGAACCCCTGTTTGTTGGGGAGAAGTGGGACAAAGAGAGCTCGCACCTAAAGATGTAGTAGCAATAACTAATGAAAAGATCGACAAAGTACGGGCCCGATTAAAAGCAGCATAAGATCGACAAAAGTCCTATGCGGACAAAAGAAGGCGCCCTATTGAGTTCCAAGTGGGGGATCGAGTATTGTTGAAAGTGTCTCCGTGGAAGGGCATAATTCGATTTCGTAAACGAGGAAAATTGGGTCCTAGATATATCGGGCCATTCAAGATTTTAGCTAGAGTTGGAAAGGTAGCCTACCGGTTAGAACTACCCTCAACATTAGAAGGAATTCACAACACTTTCCATGTATCACAATTACGAAAATGCCTTGCGGATGAAACGGCGCATGTACCGCTTGAAGACATTGAAATAGACGAGAAAATGAATTACATAGAAAGACCGGTAGCTATAAAGGATTCCAAGGTAAAGACTCTTCGTAACAAAGAAATCAAGCAAGTTCTAGTCCAATGGCAACACAGAAAAGGGTCGGATCTCACATGGGAACCGGAGGATGAGATGAGAAGGTTCTACCCGTCTTTGTTTGGTACGTAATCAGGTTTCGATGACGAAACCTACTTTAAGGGGGGTGGACTTGTAACACCCCAAAACTTATAAGTATGCATATTATGTATATATTGTTACTTAAAATGTGAACCTAGTTAGAATATAACTTAGAAGGGTAAATTAAAAAGAGTAAGTTTTAGACAATTAAAAACATATGTATATACAAGAGGGACTAAAGGAGGAAATGAGGAAAGTTAAACTATTAAAAAGAAAAATAACACACACCACACACACTTCAGTGTGTGTGGGTGTCGCCTGGAACAAGGAAGCAAGAACCAAAAACCCTCAACATCACAAAATCAGCAAATTGAAAGGGAATCCATGGCCTAAATTACTGCATGAGCATATAGAAACGTTCAACTAAGTTAGTCTATCGAATGGTAAGTCGAATTTTATGATTTGGTGATTCTTCATAAGTGGGTCTTGATTGAAACATGAAATTTCCTTGAAATTGATTATGAACATATGTTAGAATCACTATATGGAGGGTAAATGATGCTTGAATTCTGATTATTCCAATGATATATGAAAGACCCACTTTGAAGGTTAGAAAGATAGTAAAATGTGATGATCTTGTTAATCCAAATTCATGCAATATTGATGTGAGGATTGTATATGTTATAATATTAGTGAATGTTTGATATAAGATGTTGATTATGTGAAATTAATTGACTATAATGGTTAATGTAGAGAAATAGGAAAAGTATGCATAGAGTACTTGTACAATATGCTTTGTTGATGATATGCACACCAAGTGTTTGTTAAAATGCCTGAATGAAGAGCCTTTATGTGAAAAAGATAATCTCATGTGAGTAGGATATTAGACGGCTAGGATCGAGAAATTGTAATTGATAACTTGATTCTGTCTAAGATACGAATGAGAAATAAAGACATGAGATTGAAATATGTTGATTATGAATTGTAGGAGTAAAAGAGGAGGACACGAGCCATTCCGGATCGCAAGCGAAACACGACAAAGGTAAGCTCTTGCTTACAAAAATATTATTAGTATGTATTAGTGTGAAACGTCATTATTCCTTGTCGAAGCCGTATAAATTGTATTAGGTTAGTGTAAGTCGAATACGAGATATGGATATGGGTTGAATAAGCAAGAAAGTGTAATGTGCTAAGTTGAGAAGTTCACGTTTGAATGAAGGTTTAGAAGGATCATATTGTAGTTCGACTAGTAACTTGATATCATGCGAATTACTTAATCGAAATGTCTAACTGATTGGTTGTGCGTAGGTAAAGCTACTTGATGGATGGCGCTACTTGGACTGAACACACTCATGATGCACGCTTCCGCAAACATCTTAGTTATAGTTTAAACTTTTGGTAAATGATGTCTTTTGTTAAACAAAACGGGTCTTTTTGTAGTAACTTAACTCGCTAGTCGCTGAAAGTTAAACTAGTGGTTAAAGCCTAAGTAGTTGGTTAGGAGATGTTGGGTTGTGGAAATCTCTTTTGTAACCATTTCGTTAGCTATCATGATGTAAATATGGATGTTTTACTCTTGGAATATTCGACCCGTTTAATATTTTGTCAAACAAAGCCTATTACCCTCTATCAAAAGTTTGGATCGTTTCATAAAGGCAAAGTAAAAAGTGACGCATTAGCTAAGTATTAATAGGATCCAGATGCTTTATAAGTTTCTTTATATCTCACACGTTAATATGTCAATTTCTTTATATGATTTTAATTATAGATTAGTCATTAATAATTAATATATAGAACTAATGTGCATTTGGTTAATAATTAATATATAGAACTAACGTGCATTTGGCTGAGATCACTGTGTATTATAATGACCTTAAATGGTTCTATTGAATAGGTGTACAGTGTGATGGCTTCTCATCACAAGGTCCGCAACCATCACATCCGGGTAATCATAAGTACTACCATTCCTGCTAAGCTTTGCAAGAGGGAGTTCACTATAGATTTGTGGATTTTATTGTTTTTTATTTGTAAATCTTGTTTGTAATTCAATTTTTGTTATTTAATTCAATATGTAACTTTGTTTATAAGAAATTTATTAACACAATGATGAATTATATATATTATGTTCAACCTCTGTGGTAGACGTCCATTGGTCGAGCACATATACACATTGAAGGTAAATAGCGCATATCTGTTTGGCCTATAGAATATTATGAAAAACTCGAAATAATAACTCGTAGAAAAATATAACCGTTAGATGGGGTTGGGTAAAATATGAAACTGGAACTATTTGGGCAAGGTTGTAAAGAATCGGGTACTAACCAGTAAATTGAGGATATCTTGCATTTTGTAATATAATACTCATGGTGTTGATGTTTTTTATAGTTAATACGCACTGGCTTTTAGAATCAAAACACACGGTAGCGCCTCATGCCTTTTAAAACCAAGCAACATTTTGAAAGTGATTTATATAATATGTCAATATGTTTGTATTATTTTGTTAATATATCGATCATTAATAATTAATATTAATAACTTTCTCCATCCCGGGACGGGTGATAACCTAGTTACTATCATAATCCTGAGGATCTGACATAATAACAGTCCGGAAAAGGACCACATATCACCGGCATTTTTGTTAACTAAAGGAGAGAGTACAAGTGTAACGCTCCGTTTTTTCGCAAATTTCCTTAATTAGAAAACGTGTCTTGTATTTCCATTTTTGGAAGCTTATTCCTTTTGTATTTCGTATTTCGTTTCAAACCATTGTAAATCCGAGACTTAGATCGCAATGAAATTTTATTTTTATACATGCTTATATAAAAATTACAATACTCGGGTTATACGTTATCAATCTCGAATTCATACGCGCAACCGATACCCGACATACTAGTACTCATAACTTATACGTGCTTATTAACTATTAGATAGGTTGTTAATTCTAATAATATAATAGTAATAATAATAATTCTAATAACATAATGTAATAATAATAATACTAATAATAATAATAATAATAGTATAATATAATAATAATATTAAAATACTATAATAAAGCATGTTAGACATCAAACATCAACGTAAAGTTGATGTTCAAATACTTAAATATGCATATTGTTTTGAAAAAAATAATAATAATAATAAGATGTATGGCAGCAACAATAGCGACCAGATGCTCCAAAGTTTTGAAAATGTATTGTTTTAACTCATAACATTATGTTATTTTATTTTATTAGTAGTGGAATGTTATGTTGCATATGAAACATGAATTTCCTTTGACAAAAAAAAATATATGTTAATTGGCTATCAAAAGCAGACCTTACGGCCGTAAGTTTGCAAGAGGGTGTTTGGTTTGTTTAATTCAAATATCTCCCACCTAATTCACATTTAATGCCAACCCAACTTAACCTTAATCCTTCCCCTTATAAATACCACTTATAATCAGCCTCCTAACACTTTACAAACACTCCCAAATCCCTCTCAATCACTCAAAATCGTTGCTGAAAGTTCAGGTTTGAACAGATTCATCGAGCTTTACGAAAATGAGCATAACTTCTTCATTTCTTATCCGTTTTGGTCCAGTCTTTTTCCAGAACGCTTGGCTTGACCTTGGCTTCGATTCTAGGGGTGTTTCACAGCAAACAAGTCCCTGGAACTCCGGCAAAAAGGCTTCAAAGTCTACTGTTTAAATTTGTTTTCATTAATCTTTGTTTAGACATGAGTTTAACTCACTCAAACCTATGTCCTTATGCTTATAACCACTCCTATGGTTAGTTAGGCTTAAAAACAAGGTTGAGACATACAAAATCAGAGGATAATCCTCAAATACTTTCTGTTTTGTTCAAGCTTCAAGCTTGACGAAGGAGTGATTATGGATCAACTTGGGTTATCCAATATAGAATCCCCACATGATTTGATGATTTCTCATAGTATAGTTGTTCTTATTATTGTCTTAATATTGTTCAAGACCCTCCTTGGTTGTTCTTACATCAAGTGTAGTGGTAAACACAAAAGATGTGCCTAAATGGGAGCTTGTTCTTCCTACCTCCTACATGACTTCTATGACACATTTGAGGTACCTAAATGAAGATTAAATCTTCTACCTCATGCTTGAAATACTTGTACTAAGGATTTATTAATATATACTACCTAACCTAAATAATATCTATGTACCTTCGAACCTTTGATGTTGAATTCATGTTCATTTGTCAAAGTAGTAGGACATCATCTAGGACCTAAACCTTGTTATGATTCTTATGAGTGTTCAACTCATGAAAACATTATTATAACCCTCGTGGTTAACAAGTGTCATACAAGTGTTATGTGTTAAAGATGATTATGTTGATATAATACTTTCATGTTGTTTTATTCCGAATCTCGACTCTAAGCATGCTTGAACTTTAACCCTTACACATTCAACCTTCTAAACCTCATCAACTTCCTCACATTGGATAATCGGAAAGCATATGCAACTTTGTGAGTATACTCGCAACCCCCTTTTTATGTTTACCACTTTTGGGGTGTAACATGTTTAACTATTAAACTACACTTAAACTTATTCTTTATACAACGCACGAAAACAATCCTTATACATGAATACTATGTTGTTATACTTGATGCTTACGTGGACCATACTTATGTGATATGTTTTAGTCATTAGCTTTCACGAGCCTCCATTTGACATGTATAGCGCTATAAGAGTAACGCACCGCCCCCCTTAAACTTGGGTCATGTTGAATTAATTAAACTTTCTTGCGTAAACAGAGGTTGGCTAGAAATATTGCATGCCACGTTAGGTGATCTCGTATAAACTAAGTTGCCATGTGGATTCGTTTTAAACTTTTATACTTATACTTATACTTATGCTTAAACTTGTATACTCGCCTTTGCTTTTGCTTTGAACTTTATTTTAAACATGTTACAGGTTGAGGATGATGATGCTATGAAATGAAGTAGCGTTGATGCCTAGATACACATATAGACGTTTAGGTTTAAACGTTGTATCAATTTTGATTATGTTGTATTGTAATTAGGGGTGTTTATCGGGTTTTTTCTTCGGGTTTCGGGTTTTTCGGGTCGGGTTGTTCGGGTTTTTCTCTAGGAAAATTTGACCCGATAACCAACCCATTTAAAGTTCGGGTTAGTTCGGGTCGGGTTATTCGATTTTCGGGTTTAGATGTAAAATGAAAATAAATGTTTTTTTTACAAAATATCATCAAAATTCATATTGTTACTTTATAAATATCATCAAAGTTCAAAGATTAATTGACAATAAGCTATTATAATATTTAAAAAACCCAAAACTTAGTGTTCCATCTATTGAAGACTCAAAATCTAAACACTTTTATAAGAAAAAAAACAATAAATGTTCGGGGTTTTTTCGGGTTTCGTGTTTTGGGTTTTTCGGGTCGGGTTGTTCGGGTTTTTGGACTGGAAAAAGTGACCCGATAACCGAACCATTTAATGTTCGGGTTGGTCGGGTTCGGGTTTCTCGGGTTCGGGTTTTTCGGGTATTCGCTAATTCGGGTTCGGGTGGCTTTGAATTCGGGTCGGGTTTCAGGTTTTGGATAAAAATGAACAGCCCTAATTGTAATTCCTTTGAACTTGACGTTATTTGACTTCTTTGTAATGTTGACAAATGAATTATGAAATGAAATCGGTTTATTAAATATTGTCACAAATAGCGTTATGATGTCTCTAACAATCTTCACACTTCGTCTCATCCCGATGTTTCCGCCATTGGTTGGGGTGTGACAGATTGGTATCAGAGCCATAACTGTAGGGAATTAGGAAAAGTAGGAATGCTTTAACCTAGTCTATAGTTCTAGAGCCTTATTCTTATGTTTTGCTTGAACCACTTGCATGATACATTATTTACTCCTTGTTTACTTGCTTTTGGCCTTTTAAACATATATGCCACTTTTGTGTTAATACTTGCCTTGTTTGTTAATACTTGTTGCATTATTCCATCCTTATGTGCTATTCTTGAAGTGCCTTTTCATATTATTTCTTGCAATACTTAGTATGCTTGTACTTGTTGATACCATTTTGAGCATACGTCTTTACTCAATTATACTAACCTCAAAGCCACTCGTATTACACAAACGAGACGACTTCACCAAAATAGGCGTGAAACTCACAATTTGGTGGACGACCCTCAATCCATCTACTTTTCTTTCATACGAAATTCCCCATCAAGTTAGGAGTGAAATCCTCACCTTGATGGAGAAATTCAAATTTCAAATTCTAGTGGACCCTCGTCAAAGTGTCGAAATTAACTTTTAACCTGACGAGTACCAACCACACTTAGGATACTAAATCGCCAAGTTAGGGGTGAAACCTGCACCTTGTCGACTAGTTCCACTCCTTGGCTTTCATTAATCCCCCCAAGTCTCGAAATTTCAATTGAATTGGGGACATGTAGTAACCGGAAGGGTAGATACCGTTAACCGACTTGTCGGCGAGAGTATTTCAACTATTAGGCCAAAGCATGCTCCTCAAATTCGAAAGACTTTTCGACCACTTTGGTTAGTCAACGTTCCGTTTTGGAACCATCCCAAATTTTAATCGAACATGTGTTTTACTATTTATTTTGTACGATACAATCTTTCAAATTCGAATTTACTTTCGATATTTTCTTCTCGCACACACAACATATTGAACCTTTTCCATACATTTATACATATGCAAGATTTCATATAATTTAAATTCATTTTTCCTTGTAACGACAAGTGGAGAAATATCATCGAGATAGGAGTGACTTCCTTACCTTGACAATTAACTCCACTCCCCTCTTTCTCAAAACGACCTCACCAACGAGTTAGGGGTGATTCCCTTACCTAGGTGATCGTTACGAAAGCGTCTTTTCAAAATATTTTATTATGCAAACTCGATCATGCCTTATACCTAAAATTGTTTATTATTATTATTCAAAATACGTACTTATACGATTTCGAAATACATTGTTTTATCAAACGTATTTCTTATCCCACAATCTTTTCTTTTGCATACCTCATATACACGAGATTCTTAATCATGTCTTAAAACGTTTTATTACTCGAACTTCAAAACCTTACGAAATGCTACCTATCAATTTAATCGGTCCAATGAAACTCTTGCCCATGGACTTCATCTTCAACTTAATCACTAAAATATGCTCACATTATATCGTCAAACTAGAGACTCCCATTTTTAATTGAATCCAAACCAACCTTTCTCAATTACATCTAGGATCTTATAGATATTATAAGAGCGTTCTACCAAAGACTAATTTAAAAAAAAAGAAAAAAAAAACAACAAATCCATTGATAACTTTTTTTTATCGACGTTTTCACAAGAACCTCCAAAATTCAAAATTTCTTGTTTGGGTGCAAATGAAGCGAACTTATTATTTTCGAAAACTTTTCTACACCGCTTAAGTCGTCATTCAAATCTCAAAACACGTGGGCAAGAAGACTTCATGGGGACCGATAACCTTCAACATACGTAAACTCTTTTAAAACAAAAATAGCATTTTCATTCGTTACAAAATACGTTATGCATAACCAATGAGTACTTTATGTTCCTTTACATATACAAACTATATTCTACCCTTCAAATCAAGCTCAACCTAATTTCGATTCGGTAGAATCAACGTTTCGCTTAAACAACTATACATGCATATCATCGTACATGTTTTTGTCACTACCTCACGACAACTCCACTTAAACCGTCCGTTCTACATACTCAACCTTTCAATCGTTTTCACATGTTTAAATTCGTTATATTTCAATTTAAACTATTCACGCAATCTTTATTATTTGTACCTACACTCATACTCATAACTATACTTTTTATGTCTACACCAATACTAATACTACTAATACATGTTTTATGTTTAGACTCATACTTACGTGTATATTCATACTTAAACTTATATTTATGCTCATACTTTCTTTCATACACATGATTCATACATTCGTACCTGTACGTGAGCGTAATCCGAGGGATTCGCTTGCGTAGGTCTCATACATACTTAAGCATGGACTTGCTTATATACTATATTCTTATACGTACACACCCTTATTTATTTATTATTTTTTTTATTTATGTATACCCTGATTCATACACAATAGTACAACCTATGTGGATCATGCGACGATCAAAATAATCGCGGGTGCACACGGGATTATAGTGACGGGCGTATGAAAACCATAGAGTGTACTACTGTGTATGGTAAGACACGGAACGTAACATGACACCGAATACGAAACGAACGTAACATGGTCAAAACATGGTGGATACGCCGCTGGTATATCCTATATATAAGTGTTTTCATCATGTTACCAAACTTTCGTAAGACATGCCATGAGAAATTCAGTGTTTTGCAGACCTTTTAGACCTAATTCAAACTTTAAACAACTCACAAATGCGTTATATCCGATTATCCATGACGAGACTTCATTCTTAGCACGCTACTTTCGTCTATCCAATACATATGCCATTCTTATACTTGCATTCGTTTATTAAGAGTCAATCGTTCAATTCCATATACGAAACTATACGTTTCCAATTATGTTTGGTACCTCAAATCATTTTAGACAAACAAACTCCTTTGCAAACCTATCTTGTCATTCTTCAAAATTTGATGCTTTTACATTTTCGAGTCTCAATTCTTAATAATCACCTTTTGCCAAAACTCTTTCAAGTCTCTCTCTTAAATAAATTTCGGGACGAAATTCCCTAAAGGAGGGGAGACTGTAACGCTCCGTTTTTTCGCAAATTTCCTTAATTAGAAAACGTGTCTTGTATTTCCATTTTTGGAAGCTTATTCCTTTTGTATTTCGTATTTCGTTTCAAACCATTGTAAATCCGAGACTTAGATCGCAATGAAATTCTATTTTTATACATGCTTATATAAAAATTACAATACTCAGGTTATACGTTATCAATCTCGAATTCATACGCGCAACCGATACCCGACATACTAGTACTCATAACTTATACGTGCTTATTAACTATTAGATAGGTTGTTAATTCTAATAATATAATAGTAATAATAATAATTCTAATAACATAATGTAATAATAATAATACTAATAATAATAATAATAATAATAATAATAATAGTATAATATAATAATAATATTAAAATACTATAATAAAGCATGTTAGACATCAAACATCAACGTAAAGTTGATGTTCAAATACTTAAATATGCATATTGTTTTGAAAAAAATAATAATAATAATAAGATGTATGGCAGCAACAATAGCGACCAGATGCTCCAAAGTTTTGAAAATGTATTGTTTTAACTCATAACATTATGTTATTTTATTTTATTAGTAGTGGAATGTTATGTTGCATATGAAACATGAATTTCCTTTGACAAAAAAAAATATATGTTAATTGGCTATCAAAAGCAGACCTTACGGCCGTAAGTTTGCAAGAGGGTGTTTGGTTTGTTTAATTCAAATATCTCCCACCTAATTCACATTTAATGCCAACCCAACTTAACCTTAATCCTTCCCCTTATAAATACCACTTATAATCAGCCTCCTAACACTTTACAAACACTCCCACTCCCTCTCAATCACTCAAAATCGTTGCTGAAAGTTCAGGTTCGGACAGATTCATCGAGCTTTACGAAAATGAGCATAACTTCTTCATTTCTTATCCGTTTTGGTCCAGTCTTTTTCCAGAACGCTTGGCTTGACCTTGGCTTCGATTCTAGGGGTGTTTCACAGCAAACAAGTCCCTGGAACTCCGGCAAAAAGGCTTCAAAGTCTACTGTTTAAATTTGTTTTCATTAATCTTTGTTTAGACATGAGTTTAACTCACTCAAACCTATGTCCTTATGCTTATAACCACTCCTATGGTTAGTTAGGCTTAAAAACAAGGTTGAGACATACAAAATTAGAGGATAATCCTCAAATACTTTCTGTTTTGTTTAGGGTTTTGACCCACAAGTCATGTTCAAGCTTCAAGCTTGACGAAGGAGTGATTATGGATCAACTTGGGTTATCCAATATAGAATCCCCACATGATTTGATGATTTCTCATAGTATAGTTGTTCTTATTATTGTCTTAATATTGTTCAAGACCCTCCTTGGTTGTTCTTACATCAAGTGTAGTGGTGAACACAAAAGAGGTGCCTAAATGGGAGCTTGTTCTTCCTACCTCCTACATGACTTCTATGACACATTTGAGGTACCTAAATAAAGATTAAATCTTCTACCTCATGCTTGAAATACTTGTACTAAGGATTTATTAATATATACTACCTAACCTAAATAATATCTATGTACCTTCGAACCTTTGATGTTGAATTCATGTTCATTTGTCAAAGTAGTAGGACATCATCTAGGACCTAAACCTTGTTATGATTCTTATGAGTGTTCAACTCATGAAAACATTATTATAACCCTCGTGGTTACCAAGTGTCATACAAGTGTTATGTGTTAAAGATGATTATGTTGATATAATACTTTCATGTTGTTTTATTCCGAATCTCGACTTTAAGCATGCTTGAACTTTAACCCTTACACATTCAACCTTCTAAACCTCATCAACTTCCTCACATTGGATAATCGGAAAGCATATGCAACTTTGTGAGTATACTCGCAACCCCCTTTTTATGTTTACCACTTTTGGGGTGTAACATGTTTAACTATTAAACTACACTTAAACTTATTCTTTATGCAATGCACGAAAACAATCCTTATACATGAATACTATGTTGTTATACTTGATGCTTACGTGGACCATACTTATGTGATATGTTTTAGTCATTAGCTTTCACGAGCCTCCATTTGACATGTATAGCGCTATAGGAGTAACGCACCGCCCCCTTAAACTTGGGTCATTTTGAATTAATTAAACTTTCTTGCGTAAACAGAGGTTGGCTAGAAATATTGCATGCCACGTTAGGTTGATCTCGTATAAACTAAGTTGCCATGTGGATTCGTTTTAAACTTTTATACTTATACTTATACTTATGCTTAAACTTGTATACTCGCCTTTTGCTTTTGCATTGAAGTTTATTTTAAACATGTTACAGGTTGAGGATGATGATGCTATGAAATGAAGTAGCGTTGATGCCTAGATACACATATAGACGTTTAGGTTTAAACGTTGTATCAATTTTGATTATGTTGTATTGTAATTCCTTTGAACTTGACGTTATTTGACTTCTTTGTAATGTTGACAAATGAATTATGAAATGAAATCGGTTTATTAAATATTGTCACAAATAGCGTTATGATGTCTCTAACAATCTTCACACTTCGTCTCATCCCGATGTTTCCGCCATTCGTTGGGGTGTGACAACAAGATCTGTACGGGTAACAAAAGCTCTAAGGTCAATCTTTCTCTCGATTTTGCTTACTCTTTTTACTCACAAGTTATATCACGTATTCTTATGCCCAAGATTATTCATAGGGATCACCTTCTCTGTGACAAGGCTAACAGGGATTACATGGTGTGCAAGCTTGTAGGTCGCTTAGAATGCCATTAACTATCAGTAGTTTCAAGAATTCCATCATAGAGGGATTTTCTGAGAAGCTAAATTTAAACCATTCATGTTTAACTCGATTGTAATATGAATTCAAGTGTCAGAAATTAGTTAAAAATGGATACATTCAGGGGTCCACACATCACTTTGGATCAATAAGCTGCCTGTTTGTCACACCCTCAAAATCCACCTGCGGAGTTTTACCGCGAGGCACGTGACAAACCAGGATCCAAGACACCAGTCATATTGAATGACCTTTATATGAGAAAAATGTTTTAAACCAAACAATTAACGAAAGTAAAAGTAATGCGGAAGCGTACTAAACGTAATGTAAATGTATGCATCAAAACAAACGCCCAAACCAAACAGAATATAAATGTAATAATGCATCATCAAGAAATAAAATATTTTTGACACCTATGTTGTGCACCTAAACCGTGAACAAGTACCTTAGCGACCTGAAGAAAACATGTAAGGAACAAGCGCCAATCATTTATGATGAGTAAGTTTACAGATTTAGTTTAGAGTTATATCATAGTTCGTTGTTACAAGTTTTCCATTGTTTCAATCCAAACAATAAATTATAGTATCTAATAGTTTATTGTTATAATAGTAGGTAGCTAATCCATGTCACGTCACGAAAGAGTTCAAAACTGAAGCTGACTGTTGTTGCCTTTGTTTGCCAGGTCTATCACTGACCATGGCGGTATGTTAGGCTAATTCTACACCCGATGACCATTACCGGTCTAGCTAGCGCGACTAGCTCGAGTGGGGCTTGTCGGGCCCAGTAGTACTACTCAAAATTCCCCCACTACTAACCCAATACTAACGGTCCGAGGTTTACAAGTACTTTATGTGATAATTGCTACTTTGTGACCATAATGATATAATAACATGCTATTAAATTAAAAGCGTTATAATACCGTAACGTTTAAGCATTACATTACCGTAATGCGTTCATGTTTCCTTCCCCTATGTTTCAAAACGTTTAAAGAATAGGGACCATGAACTCACCTTAGTGTTGCTCGGTAAGATATAGTGTATGCGAGTTAGGATGGTCAACCACGCCCTATTATGGTTACCATGGATTATTAGTGGGTGTTTACGCAAGTCACAAAAGTCCTACACGTATCTAGCAAATAGCACGCGAACAAGTTGTCACATAGTTATTCTATCATGTGGTTTCGTGCACGTGTTCATGACATAACCTACGACATGTTATATGATATCTATATAAATTCCAAGCATGTGTGGACACTTAGAATAGCAGGATCGACCAAGTTTATAAAACCATGCGTTGCAAATTCACTGAAAGTAGGTTGTTTTCGGGGACTCGTTTACCATACTTATGGAGTTGTAAAAATTATGATTTTTTACGTGACGTGCCTCTCGGTCGGCCAGGCCTTGTGTAGAATTTTCAAGGCCTAACTCCTTACCGAAAAATTATGAAAAATCATTTATTGTTGATTCGTCACTACTGTTTACGGAAAAAATCTTTTAAAAATCCTCGGTTATCTATTGACTCAACTCCAGTTGGACATTCATATAGGCACATATGGCAATCTAATGTATAAATTTCATAACCGAACTCCAAATATTCACCAAGTTACATCATAAAACATAAGACACATATTCTGCAAGAAAATCGCAACTTATACCTTCGAAACGGTTTAAATTTTTTGACTGGTCAAACGAGGTCGAAAAATTATGAAACCAGCATGGTTAGAATCCTATTTCAAAGAGGTTCATTCTAGACTCAAGAAAATCCCATTTCGTTATGTTTTGACCTGGTTACAGCCAATGGAAGTTGGTTGTAATCATTGGACAGCTTCTGTTTTTCAGCTCCACTTACCATATAGACATGTTTTAACGGTTTCCTTATCATTTTATGCGATCATACAACTTAACGACACTATCTATCTCAGTCACACTAGTTGCTTATCATATTTTTCACAAAACTCAACCACATGTGTTAACTATCATCAAGAACATAAACTCTAATAAGTTTAATCATGTATACACACCACTTACGCACAATTGAAACCGTATAAACTTGCACATACAAATTGTTATAATCTTGAATCCTTCAAGATACTATTAATATCATCACACACTATTCATGCCACCGATCATACATGTATGTTTTTCTTTTACGCAAATAAGAACAAGTATCACATATAATCGGATCAAGGATTAACATATAATTACATCCATTGCTTTAGCCGATAACCCCTAACCCTAAGACACTTCTCGACTGTCAATGATCCTACGTACAAACACACTTACATCGCAAACATATAACACATCAAGAAGCATAAAAAGTTACCAAGGTGGCTCTCTTGGTGATCGCCGATCAGAAAACAAAAGGGGAGGAGTGAGCCAAGAAGAAGGGGTAGCGACATGGGAGGGAGGTAATAGTGGTGTAATTTTTTTATTATTTTTTTTTCTTTTTGAGATTGCATGCAAGTATGTACGCACACCACACCCTTTACGGGTTTAGGAGTTTTGGGCCAAGGGTTTGGGTTGGGTTTCACAAAGAAAAAAAACTTGATCGAGTTGGGCCGTGTTAAATAATGGATTGGGCCGATCCAATATAGAATGTGTGTGTTTTGGGTTTCGTTTCGAGTCGTCGTTTATATTATACGTGAACACATGTGTTAATTATATTTTATAAAAATTATCAAATATAACGAAAACCGAATTAGAAAGGATACCTGATTTTGCGGGATGTCATACTGTTCCTTCATAGTATACGTATTCAAGTGTCTTCCCATATTTTCAATTTCAACTGCCAAAACCCTATATGACCTCCTACTCGTCCCTCTGAACACCATATGCTCTATGAAATTAGCCACGCCAGTACTCTCACCTGTCTCAAATCGCGACCCTAAGTCAATCCATACACCAATGGTGGCGGTTTTGTAGTCAAGATTGGACTCCGTCGCCACACAGAGGTCGTTTAGCAAGATGGTGACATGTCTCTGAGTAGGTGAGTATGAAGTATGATCGGATAAACAGGGAAACATGAGTTATGTTTAAGGATAACGCATCAATAAAGTGCAGCTGTCGACTTTTATGGTTTCCTGATAATATAGTAATTCTTTGTGGATAACGCACTTTAAGGGGTACCAAAAGCTAAAATGATAGTATGACTTGTATAAAAATTGAAGTCGTTTAAAAACATTTCCATGTTATATTTAATCAACATTGCAACCATTAAAAGAGTAAAAGGAATTAACACGAACAAATTTAACATTTATTCAATATGTACGTGTGAGGAAATAAATATGTTATAGATCAAAGTAAATACTAATTATTGAAAGTTAATATTACATTATTATTATTATTATTATTATTATTATTATTATTATTATTATTATTATTATTATTATGTTAGAGATCAAGCATATGAATTACTAATGGAACATGATTCGTTCACCTGTGTATTACACAGATTTAGGTAATAAAAATGATGCAATAAATCAGCTGTACATATTTCTTACAGAGGGTGGAGAGTGACCCTACAAATTTACTGATGAATAATATTATTTTCTCCCCTATTTATAACCACTCTAAAAATATAAATAACACACTCACATAATTAAGAGAGGTTCGATTTATCTACCACTGAATTGAAAGTTAAGCTCCTATGTGGGTTTATTTAGTTGGGCTTACTTAATATTTATGGACGGTTAGGCTTTTAAGTGGGTTTAGTTAGTTGGGCTTTCTTTAGTTTACTCAACGGGTCCATCAGACGAGCTCACATCAACTCACTAATAATTTTTGTATGAGCCAAATTAGATTGAGTTGATTTTAATCGAGTTTACAAGTGATTTACGAGCCACTAAAACAACCATATAAGTTACGATGAGTCCACCCCTATCGAGGATGATGAGTCTATATAAAGTTCCGTTTTTATACATGTGTTACCCCTCAACTCCGTCTCTGTACCATTTTTGTAGTGTAAAAATAAAGTTCTGTTTTTATACAAAGGAGTTAATTACATAGTTAGTCCCTGTGGTTTGCACAAAGTAACATACTTAGGTACTAATAGTTTAAAATCACATTCTAGGGTATTAACTTTTCATTTTGTAACGTTTGGAGGTATTAATGTTATTTGTAGGTTTAAAATTACATTCTATTAGTACCTAAGTATGTTATTTTGTGCAAACCACAGGGACTAACTATGTTAATACCCTAGAAGTTAATACCTCCAAACGTTACAAAATGAAAAGTTAATACCTTAGAAAGTGATTTTAAACTATTAGTACCTAAGTACGTTATTTTGTGCAAACCACAGGGACTAACTATGTAATTAACTCTATACAAAGGATATCTCTTATCTCAAAAAGAAAAAAATGAGATGCCCTGGATTTTTAGGCTACATCCGCCATTGGGTGTTTGTGGTGAATCTTACATTGGTCGTGGATGGAGGGTAATCCTCACTGAGAAAAAAAAGTGACTTGTAACATCTTAATTTTTTATATATTTTGTATCTGTTGGAAGATGATAAAATCTCAATAGCGACGTATTAGGATATGTTCAACTTAAATATTTTGAAAATTATACTAAATGTCACAAATCGTCAAATGACAAGTCAAACTTGTAAATTTTAAGTTTGGTGCATAATGCCTAATTAACTACACTTGAAGGGCTATTCTTGGACTTATAATCACATGCATTCAAAATAAGGTAATGTTTCTATCGTAAACTATACTGTGTACTGAAACTGTAATGAAAAGAAATAATACCGATTAGACAATATTGGCATTGGTACTGGTATAATCAAAACGTTATGAACCAAACTAATACTAACCGAATTCCTGCCGCAACGCACGTGAGAATTCCACTACTTTATACACAAAAGTGAGCTTCCTGATTATAGTTTTGACTGATTATAGTTTTGATATTGGATGAAATATTTAATATTTAATAAAAAAGCCCCTTTCTTAATGCAAATATAATAACATCAATTGCACGTGATTTTGATGTCAACTTTTTTTTTGAAAGGTGAACTTCATAAGCAAAGAACCGACCCAAACCGGGCCGGCACAAAAACGCAAAAAATTACATATTTACATCTATACACCAATTCTCCCAAGAACAAAACCTCTGTTTCGATCTAGACGAATACCACAAAAAACCTAACACCTTAATATCATTAATAATCTTATCAATTCTAGTAGGGATAGACTCGAAAACAAGAGCATTCCTGGCCTTCCATATGCACCAACACCCAATCAAAATCAAACCTTGAACGATGTCTTTCTTGCTAAACGGGACACAGCAATCGTTGTGAAACTCAAGAAGATCCCGGAATGGAAAAATAAAGAAGCTGGGAAGGTTACACCACTTCAGAACCTGCTGCCAAACAGATGAGGCAATCGCACAGCTAGTGAAAAGGTGCTCAGCCGATTCAACTCCGAAGTCGCAAAAGGGACACAGCTCATTATCGATGCTAATATTCCTGGACCTAAGGGCGGATCTCGTCGGAATCCTTTCCTGTTCACAGCGCCAAGCAAAGATATTAACCTTTATGGGAACCCACTTACACCAATCCATAACATAGAAGTTACTCGGAGAAAGCCCAAACTCGATGAAACGCCGCACACTCCTGACAGAAAAATCGCCAGAATTACCTCCAATCCAGGACCACCTATCGTCGGCCGATGTGATGCCGACATTCGATAAAAGAGCACAGAGCTGGGAAAACTCGGAAGGAAACAAAACTGACACTTCAGTTTTCCAATTCCACAGCAGGATCCGGTCAGAACCGGAGCCCCGAACACGATCGAGAACCGAGCATTTTTTATTGACTTCAAGCTTAAAGAGGTCCGGGAACTTACACTTGAGCGGCTCATTTATAATCCAGGGGTCAAGCCAGAACGCAATGGTATCCCCTTTTCCAACCACACCTTTGAAACAGTTTCTAATGGGAGAGTCGCCAACCACCGTCTTTGTGATAACCTTAATAATATTGCTCCAGGCTCCACTTAGAGATTTTTTGAAATGAAAGCATTCCCACCCAACACGACTTGAGTGTAAAGACTCAATAATCCTCCGCCACAAGCTGGATTTTTCGGTCTTAAAACGCCAACCCCATTTGGTTAAAAGGGCCACGTTAATATCAAGTAAATTACTGAGGCCTAAACCACCCTTGGACTTTGGCAACGAAACCCGCTCCCATGCTACCCAGTGCATTTTAGACACGTCGGAAGAGCCACCCCACAAAAACCTTCTAATAATCTTTTCAAGATCACCAATAACTTTTTTCGGAGCTTTATAAATAGAAAAATAATACAACGGTAAACTCTCGAGAACCGATTTGATTAAAGTAATACGACCACCGATAGAGAGAAGCCGGGATTTCCAAACCGCGAGTCTATTTTGGAACACATCATAAACGGGCAGCCAATTATTTATGCGATTCATGTTAGCTCCCACTAAAACTCCAAGATAAATAAACGGAGGGGAATCCGGTTTACAACCGACCTCAGAGGCAACATTTTTAACTTCATTCCAACTCACACCGATGCCATAAAGATTAGACTTGTTAATGTTGATTTTGAGCCCTGAGCTAATATGAAAACAACGAAGAATTCTGAGAAAGTTTCCGATCTCAACTAAAGACCACTCACCGAAAAGGATGGCATCATCCGCAAAAAGGAGGTGGGTAACGACCGGCCCGTCACACGGAGTAGAGATACCTTTCAAAAAACCCGCTTCCTTGGCTTTGGAGATCATACAAGAGAGGGCCTCCATTACCGTTAGAAAAAGGAAAGGAGAAAGGGGGTCTCCCTGTCTCAAGCCCTTCCCATAATCGAACTGGAAGGTAGGGGAACCATTCACAAGGACGGAGGACCTAGCCGAATGTAAGATACCTTGAATCCAAAGGCGCCATTTATTAGGAAAACCCATCTGAAGAAGAATGCAGTCCACAAACTTCCAGTTTACATTGTCAAAGGCTTTTTCGAAATCAATCTTGAAAAACGCTGCCTTTTTCTTTTTTTTCTTGATCCAATTCAAAACTTCATTAACAACTAAAGGGCCATCTAGAATAAATTTCCCTTTTTGAAAAGCCGACTGCGAATCTGAAATAACGCTACTAATCACGTTTTGCATTCTGATAGAAATCACCTTCGAGACGACTTTGCTGATAACACCAACCAAATTAATGGGCCTAAAGTTTGAAAGATGAACCGGGTCCTTAACCTTTGGAATCAGCGTGATAAAAGACGAGGAACTATCCCGGCTCAGATACCCAGCATTGTGGAAATGATTAAAGATGTTCATGAAATCGTCCTCAAAAATAGGCCAGAAATGTTTAATAAACTTGAAGTTAAGCCCATCCGGACCGGGGGCACGGTCACTACCACAATCAAAGACAGCCTCTTTAATTTCTGATTTCGAAAAAGGCTGAGTAAGAAAAGCCTTATCCTCTTCGTTAATCTGCTTTAGGTTATCGAGGCAGGGGGTCGGTCGATTGTGAACATCTTCCAAGAATTTATCGCGAAAGAAGGAGAACACATGTTTTTTTACCTTAGAAGGTTTATTAACCCAAGCACCATTCAACTCAAAACCATGAATTCTATTAGAAGCTTTTCTATTATTAATAACCGAGTGAAAAAACTTGGAGTTTTCATCCCCATCGAAAGCCCATTTCACTCTAGACCGTTGTTTAAGGTCGTCGATCTTTCTCACTTCGATTTCTTTAATAGTTTTTTTTGCTTCACACCAGATCCACTCATCTTCTTCACACAGGTCACCCGATTCCATTTCCAGTTCCAACCGCTCGAGATCAGAAACCGCAGAAGAGAGCTGGTCAGATTCATTTTTAAGAAAATCATCTCTCCATTTTTTTAAAAACATACGAATCCGACAAAATTTCTTAGAAAGAGCAGAGTCAGGGGGACCCGGGCAGCTAAACCCATCGACCGCCGCATACACTGCCTCTTCGAAACCCCTTCTACCAAACCAGGAATTAAAAACGCGGAAAGGTCGGGCTCCATAATTAGAGTCCACTACTGAAAGTGAAATAGGGCAATGATCTTAATAAAGGCCCGAATGGGCTTGAACACGTGCGTCTGGCCACCTAGAGAAAAAATCATTACTCACGAGAAATCGATCAATTTTACTTAACTTCTTTCCGTTTTCGCGGACACAGGTGAATTGCCTCCCTTGCATAGGGTATTCCAGCAAACCATGTTCGTATATGAAATCGTTAAAAAATCTGGCACAAGACGGTTTGAACTTAGAGTTTTTTCTCTCAAGCTGAGATCTCACAGCGTTGAAATCGCCACACAAAACCCACAACCCGGAGTGGTCAGCTAAAACCTCCGATAAATCACCCCACAGTCTCCTTTTTTCTCTCAAGCTGATTTTGATGTCAACTAACTTCACCTTTTTAGTGCTTGAACTTTGAAGAGTGGGGTTAAGGGGTAACGTTTTAAAATTTACATTTCTATAGAGGTAGCGAAATTAAAAAAAAAAAAAGATCAAATTTTTCAAAATTTACACTACCGCTGGAGTGGAGCATCAAGCGGTAGCGGGGGCTACCCGTACTCTTAAGCTACATCCGCCCCTGAATTTGAAGCCTAAGATCTTCACAAAATTACTTGAAAGTATAAGTTGATGCCATTTATTGAAACAACAATTTTACCATTGATTTTCACCTTGTAATCGTGTTGGTTGAGATGTGTGCATAAATTTCAAGTGTTAAATTGTTGGACTAATAATGCTTTGATTATGGGAGACATGCTAATTGTTGGTTTTAAAGTTGAAGTTTTAAAACAAAATGTCTTTGCCATCAAGCATACAACTATGTACTTCAAAATCACATAGTTGTATAACTTGATGTTTGAAAATTCTAAAGTATGTTTAACAAAGTGGTTTTAACTTGGTCTTCGAGTAAACATATAATGCACTCATTTAGAATTGCTAAGAAGTGCACATGGTGTATACATTCTGGTAAAAACTCCAAGATACGAATAAGAGTTAAATGCTTGGTTGGTCCCTGTGGTTTGCAAAAATTGCATATTTGGTCCCAATTGTTTACTAATTACACGCGTGGTCCCTGTGGTTTTCAAAAATGCACTCGGTTGGTCCCCAGCCCTAACTTCAGTTAAATTTCTCAGTTAAGTTCATGTTAAATGACCAAAAGACCCTTGTTTATTAACAAAACCCACTGCATCGTCTTCATCACCATCATCTTCATCACCATCATCATCTTCATCTCCATCATCATCTGCATCATCTTCATCATCTGCATCATCTTCATCACCATCATCATCTTCATCACAAACCCACACCATCATCATCTTCATTAGCCAGAGCCAAAAGATGTCAACGAAGGATTTAACTCATAAATAAATAAAAACCACATGACAGTTCCAATAAAAAATTCAGCCTAAATCAATTGAATGACAGTTCCAAGACTCAATTCTGTGAATAAATAAAAGCAATTTCGTTGAATAGAATGAGGCTCAGATCTGTAAAAAAAACAATCGGTACAGGCAATTAGAAACTCATCATCATCGCCCCTTTTATTAGAAACTCATCATCATCATCACCACTTTTATTCACTCACCGATTCACTCAGACAATTAGAAACTCATCATTCAGATTTGGTACAGACAATTAGAAACAATCGGTACAGACAATTAGAGGCTCAGACAATTAGAAACTCATCATCATCATCGCCCCTTTTATTCACTCACCGATTCACTCAGACAATTAGAAACAATCGGTACAGACAATTAGAGGCTCAGATCTGCCAAGACTTGGTATATCTCAACCACCGATTCACTCAGACAATTAGAAACTCATCATCATCGCCTCTCTCTGCTCCCTTTTCTCTGATCCCGCCGCCGCACACGGCGGCTATCTTGGTTTTCGAGGGGTATGGGGTGCGGCTTCACCTGCTCACCGAGAGAGACAAGGCATAGATAGATGAAGGGGATGCAGGGTGTAGTTTCCGGAGCATAACCAGCCATCGGAATCTCCGGTCACCGGAGCTGAGGAAGAGACATGGAGTTTTGTGTGGTGAGTTAGGGTTTCTCCATAGAAAAGCAGAGAAATGATGGAGAAGATGATGTGCGTGATTATAAAGATGATGCAGATTATAAAGAGAGTTAATAAGCAAGGGCATTTTGGTCATTTAACATGGACTTAACTGAGAAATTTAACTGATGTTAGGGCTAGGGACCAACCGAGTGCATTTTTGAAAACCACAGGGACCACGCATGTAATTAGTAAACAATTGGGACCAAGTCTGCAATTTTTGAAAACCACAGGGACCAACCAAGCATTTAACTCTACGAATAATGAATAAAGGGTCCTCAGAAATTGATCAAGTCAATTATGTATAAGCTCATTGGTATATACAAACTTGTTGAACTATCTAAACCATGCTTTAGCTTCAACTTATACCAAGTATTAGTAAACATGTCTAAACTAATAAACTTCTTGTTGGTTTCTAAATTCTTTAAGAATATCCATTGTGTGGTTGATATTTAAATCAAAATTTAGGGACCGTTTGTGAAAACTAATAAATAAAAGAATTAGTATTCCCAAAAGGGTTTCAAAAGATGGGTGTTCCACGATTGTAATACCTATGGAGAATCTTACATTAACCTTGTAATGACATGTGTTAGGTTCATTTGACATGTCCTGTCTCATATATCGCCAACTTGTTTTGGACGTTTTGGTTGCATACGAGAAGAAAGCCCCATAATTAAACGTGCTTATATGAAAGTAATATTTAGATTGGTGACATTATAGGAAGACTTCACCCAAGCTAAACACATAATACTGATAGGTGTGAGACTTATTTTGCCGTTACATTGGAATTGTATCAATTGTTATGTTGGTATTTGTAACAATTCTCATTAAAATCCATAATTAGGATGATAATTAGTCAATAAGGAAACCCTAATTGAGACACCCAAGTAATTCTGCACTAACCCTAAAATTTTCATAACAATCGGAATCAGGATCAGGGCCCCTAAAACTCGAGGGGGGTAAACCCTAGCTAGTAATTATCTTAAAATTCTTGCTGGAGAAGTAAAATTCGTTTGGTTGTCAACTCATCTAAGCTACTGGACACGAAACAAACCTAGGCTAGTAAATAGACCCGTCGCGCCACGCGACGGGTACACCTGTCTCTCTCGCGTGGCGCGAGGGAGTGCATTTTTCAGATATAAATAGGGGATGTTGGCACTTGAAATTCTGTGATAATTCGACGTCCAAATTCCGTTTATACACGGAGATATCGTCTGAATACTACACAAACACACACTAATATCGAAACGCTGCCGCAAAACAGGGTAATTACTCGATCGCTATTACGATTCATTTTCCGAGATCAATATATCCAAAGAATGTTTAAGTGCCGCCCACATTAGGGTTATACTTTTTCGTTCGTCGTTAATTCGATGAATGAGTTTAAGTATCGCACTTTGTCGTTCATTGTGAGAATTTGATCTTGTGAGTTATCGTAACTGCTGTATTGATCACTAACCCTGTTTTGTGTGCATTATTGTTGAAATTAGGTTAACAGGGCTAAATCATATTCTATCCATATTAAATCTGCAATGTGAGTCATTCCCCTTTTATAAACTCTTTTCTCACAGTTTGTGAGTCATTCTCTTTTTATCAACTGTTTTACAATACTCCAAATTATTTTCAGAATTGTAATTACAGTGATTAAGTTGATGTAATCACCAAATTACAGCCAGTATGTGGGGTATTGTGCACATTACTACAGTTTAAATCATTTTAGGTGGGCGAACCTAATTTAATTGACTTACGTCATTCATTGGGGCAGCCAATGGTGATATGACCACTGTCACAGATCCGATCGAGTGACAAATACTGTGGGTAGTTGGTTGATATCAGAAACATGCGTAAAAGATCTTAACACTGTGAATTATAATAAATGTGTCTTTTCAGTAAAATGAATGATTCACTCAGTATTTCCCCGCTGACAAAACCTTTTTCAAACATGTTTCAGGTGATCTACTGTAAATCAGGAAAAGTGCTGAGGAGCATTTCAAGCTTAAAATAGTGGCTCAGTATAAAATAAAGAAATATGTTTTGAAATAAGGATTTATCACTAAAACTTATGCATTGTAAATTAACGGGGTTTATCCCGAATTGTGAAATAAAATAATCGGGAAAAGTTTTAGCTTTACAACGATCCTGATGTTAAAATTTCCGCTGCTAAAATCACATAAATAAATATCACGGGATTTCTGTCCCGCGGCTCCTGAAACGAGTCAAACCGGGTCGGGGGCCGTGACAGAAATAAGGTGGTATCAGAGCCACTGAGTTAAGCTAATTAAGTATTTAACAGATACTTAATCTTTCCTGATTACTATTATGTGATTATGTGTTTTTAATTGAATATTTGTTAGTTACAGTATGGGTAAGCAAAAGTTGCAAGATATCTATCTTAAACTAGATAGGTCAGTTTACGAAGAGGGAAGTTCATCCAAAACTAAATTTTCAAAGCTCCCTACAATTCCTGAAGAAGGAATATTTGTGCGTAAAGCACAGTATGAAAATCCACTTTCTCCTAGAAAAAGGAGTATGATTATTAAGAAAAGTAAGGAGCAAATCCGAGAAAAGAGGATTAAAAAAAAAGAAACCCAGGAGATAATTAATAAATCACCGTGGGAAGATAAGTTAGATGAAAAATGGACAAATTTGTATATGTTAGCTACTGTAGCAGAAAATGCAAAACTTTAAAGTGCTCTAAATCTAGTACTAGTACTTCTCAGTAAGTAGATAAATAAAGCTGAGTGTGTGTTCTTTCTTGTATTTTGTACAAATAATGTGCAATAAAACTTTGATGTTATTTGTTAAACTTTGTTCCAAAGTTTTAACTTAGCATTTCTGTGCATTTTGCATATATGCTACACAGCATGAGCGAGATATCTGAAGCTTTTCAGAACCTCAATCTTTACCCGGTGAATATAGAAGTTTCCCAAGAGTTTACTGGATACTTGGCTGATGTGGACCAACCTGTAGAATTCCATGCTCCACCTTTGACAAAGCCAAAACGAAAAAAAAAGAAGAATTATGTATGGGGTAGTCGTATTCGTAGGAAAAAGCCAGTTCCGAAACTTCCTAAAATAAACAACCCTTTAGAAAAAGGAAAAGAAATTGTAATTAAGGAGAGTTCTAAACAGCAAGAGATGGAAACTGAAGTTAAGAAAGATTCTAGGCAAATGGAAATACAGTTTGAGAAATATTCTAAAGAAATAGAAATGGAAGTAGAACAAGGTTCTAGACCAACTCAGATAGAAATCGGAGAGAGCTCCAATCAAAACCAAAACCAGGGAATAACTTTTCAGGATAAAATAGATTTTCTATTGGCAAACTGTGAAACTATTCAGCCTGTCAATACAAATGTTTTTACCTATCCTAGTGAAAATCCACTCCCTATGAATTTTGCACCAGCAATCCCAGACCCAATAGTCCACGCCCAACCTGTAGAAATGGAAGAATGGTGGACGAATGATTGGCAATTTCAAAATATTGTCAACGACCCTTATTCCTTCTTTCCACAATTCGACCCAGAACCCCTACCTAATCCACCAATGAGCACTGAGAATATGGCTGAACTTCGCCATTTCGGTGAAGAGTTGATGGATGCAGGGAATAGAATTAGGGAGATAGGGGGACAGATTGCTTGGAAGTATGATGAAAGGGAAATGCGTTTTTAGAACAACAAATGGTGAAGGATAGGAAGATGGTAAAACTATAGTTGTGTAATAGTATAGTAAATAGTGAAATCAGTCTGTAACATAACTCCAAATAAAACTTTGTAAAATATCTGTGTGTAGTGATGCATACTATAACGGATATGAAATAGAATCGAGAAATCGATAGTTTTGACTTTATGTGCATTATGAATTTTCTGAGTGTTGGTGTATAAATTGCTATTTATCAAGATACTAATTAATATATATTATCAGATGGCTAATAATGGTAATGAACCGGTAAATGAAGCTAATCAGTCAGAGCAACATCCAGGGGATCAATATATGACTAGACAAGATATTGAAAATATTGTTGCTCAAGGGATAGCCAATGCTTTTCCAGCATTTGTTGCTGCTGTAAAAAGTCCAATCGAACCGCAACATATCATTCCTAGTAAACGTACTACTGAAGATAACTTCAGTAATAGTATAAACGGTGGCCATAATCATGTTAATCATGATAATGAATCCCAGCACACGCCGCTCCCTAAGAAACAGAAAGCTACAACACCTGGTTGCACTTTCAAAGAATTCCTTGCTTGTAAACCCACTAAATTTGCAGGCAATGAAGGGGCAACTGCATCGCTGCGTTGGTTTGAGAAAACCGAAGCAGTAATTGCAATAAGTAAGTGTGCCAAAGATGATCAGGTCATGTACGCATCAAATCTGTTTAAAGAAGGAGCACTGGAATGGTGGAACACTGTGTTACAAGCTAAAGGAAGAAATAGGGCTTATGCTATGACTTGGGAAGAATTCAAGAATCTGGTAGAAAGAAAATTCTGTCCTGAGTATGAAAAGGAACAAATGGCAAATAAGTTCCTAACTCATCGGATGTTAGGTGTAGATTGTCGTGGTTATACTTCGACATTCTTCGAATATGCTAGAGTGGTACCTAACCTGGCTTCGCCAGAACCGGTACTCATTTCTCGCTATATTTGGGGATTAATTAGCGAAATTCGAAATATCGTTAAGGCTGCGAGACCTCGCACTATTGACGATGCAGTAGAATTAGCTAACACCCTAACTGATGAACTGATACGCACAAGGGATGAAGATAGGAAAAAGGAACTAGCTCAGAAAATTACCCAAGGATTTAGGATGGGTAATAGTAGTAATTTCAAGAAGAAAGGAACAGGGCAATCTTCAACTGTGCCATTCTGCAAAATTTGCAGGAAGAACCATTTTGGAAAATGTAATAGAATTTGCAATTTTTGCAAGACAACAGGACATCGTGAAGAAAACTGCAGGAAGAAATCCATAATTTGTTACAATTGTGGAGAAGCCGGACATTTCAAAACAGAATGTCCTAAGTTAGTCAAACCCGTAGACAACAAACCCAAATCGACCGAAGGAGCTACTAAGAAGAATGCCAGAGCATTCCAGCTAACTACTCAAGAAGCAGAGCTCATCCCGGATGTGATAGTCGGTACGTTTTTAGTTCACAACATTTATGCAAAAGTATTATTTGACTCTGGTGCAAACCAAAGTTTTATAAATACTTCATTCTGTCAAGCTCTTAAGTTACCTTTAACTACCGTTAGGCAGATTTTTACAGTCGAAACTGCAGATGGGAATTCAGTCAAAATCCATCAGGTTTTGCAAAAAGTAGAAATAGAACTCTTAGGTCATAAATTTACTGCAAACCTATTGCCTATGAAATTAGCCGAGTTTGATGTTGTGTTAGGAATGGATTGGTTAATAGCCAACCATGCTCAAATCATTTGTGATAGAAACTTTATAGAAATTCAAGCACCTACTGGAGAGATAATTAAGATTTCAGGAGATAAACCTCGAAAGCCACTGAAGTTCATATCAGTAATGAAAGTTGCTAATTATGAACGGAAGCAGGGAATAGTATATATGATTTCAGTAATCATTTGTACTAAAGGAAAAGAACTTAAGGAAATCCCTGTAGTCTCAGAATACCCAGATGTATTTCCAGAAGATTTACCTGGATTACCACCAGATAGGGAGGTAGAATTTAGGATTCATCTAATTTCAGGAACTACACCGATAGCCAAGGCACCCTATCGATTAGCTCCTACCGAAATGTTAGAATTAAAGAAGCAATTAGATGAATTACTAAGCAAAGGATTTATACAACCTAGTTCATCCCCTTGGGGTGCACCGGTGTTGTTTGTGAAAAAGAAAGATGGATCAATGAGAATGTGTATCGATTATAGAGAGCTAAATAAGGTTACAATTAAGAATCGATACCCATTACCTAGGATTGATGATCTTTTTGATCAATTGCAAGGCGCTAAATATTTTTCTAAGATAGACTTGCGCTCCGGATATCATCAATTAAAGGTTCAAGAAGAAGACATACCTAAAACTGCTTTTAGGACTAGGTATGGACATTATGAGTTTACAGTCATGCCCTTTGGATTAACTAATGCACCCGCAGCATTTATGGACATGATGAACAGGATCTGTAAACCATATTTGGATAAATTTGTAATTGTTTTCATAGACGATATACTTATTTATTCAAAAAGTCAGGTCGAACATTGCCAGCACTTGCTAGCACTCTTAACTTTGTTAAGAAAAGAAAAGTTGTACGCTAAATTCTCAAAATGTGAATTTTGGCTACAAGAAGTGCAATTCTTAGGACACATGGTGAATCACGAAGGTATTCACGTAGATCCTGCTAAGATAGAAGCAATTACCAATTGGAAGGTTCCGCAAACTGCAATGGAAATTAGAAGTTTTATAGGTTTAGCCGGTTATTATAGACGGTTTATTAAGGATTTTTCCAAAATAGCTGTACCATTAACTAAGCTAACCTGTAAAGCCACTAAGTTTGAGTGGGGACATAAACAAGAAGAAGCCTTCAGAATTCTAAAGCAGAAATTAACCAATGCTCCAATCTTAGCCTTACCAGAAGGAACAGAAGATTTTGAGGTATATTGTGATGCTTCAAAATTAGGATACGGATATGTGTTGATGCAACGCAAAAAGGTAATTGCGTATGCTTCCAGACAATTGAAGAAGCACGAGGAAAACTACACGACTCATGATTTAGAATTAGGAGCTATAGTTTTTGCCCTTAAGATATGGAGACATTATCTGTATGGAAGTAAGTTTACTGTTTATACAGATCATAAGAGTTTAAGATATATATTTGGGCAAAAAGAGTTAAACATGAGACAAAGAATATGGATGGAAATCCTGAGTGATTACGATTGTGATATTCAATATCACGAAGGAAAGGCAAACATAGTCGCAGACGCCTTAAGTCATAAGTTCCATGAAAAGTAAAAGCGAGTCCGTGCTCTTAGAATAAATCTACAAGTAGATTTAATGGAACAATTGAAGGAAATTCAGGAAACGGCAATCAAGGACGATGCCGAAGGAATGAAAGGTTACCTAAAAGAATTAGAACAAGGAAAGGATGGAATCTGGAAATTCCATAACAGCAGAATTTGGGTACCTAAACAAGGAAATTTAAGATCAAAGATTTTGGACGAAGCTCATAAATCTAGGTATACTGTCCATCCAGGAAACAATAAGATGTACCAAGATTTAAGAAAGAATTTTTGGTGGATAGGAATGAAGAAGGATATAGCCAAATACGTATCTAAGTGTCTAACTTGTTCACAAGTTAAAGCCGAACATCAGAAACCTTCAGGTCTGCTACAACAGTTAGAAATGCCTGTATGGAAATGGGAACTCATAACAATGGACTTTGTTACTAAGTTACCCAAGATCAGAAAAGGTAATGATGCCATTTGGGTAATCGTGGATCGATTAACCAAATCAGCTCATTTTCTACCAATAAAGGAAACCTTTAGTATGGAAAGGTTAGCCAAATTGTATGTAGATGAAATAGTATCCTTACATGGAGTTCCACTCTCCATTGTATCAGATAGAGATAGTCGTTTCACTTCCCGTTTCTGGACAAGTTTCCAAGAATCAATGGGAACCCGACTCAATTTAAGTACTGCATATCATCCACAAACAGACGGACAAAGTGAAAGGACGATCCAAACTCTGGAAGACATGCTCCGTGCATGTGTAATTGACTTTGGAGGTAATTGGGATAATCATTTACCATTAATTGAATTCTCCTATAACAATAGTTATCACTCAAGTATCGAAGCCGCTCCATTCGAAGCACTGTATGGACGCAAGTGCAGAACTCCCGTATGTTGGGCAGAAATAGGAGAAAGTCAATTATCAGGTCCAGAAATCGTGCAAGAAACCACAGACAAGATAACCCAAATCAAGGAAAGATTGAAAATAGCCAGAGATCGCCAGAAGAGCTATGCAGACAATCGCCGCAAGCCACTCGAATTCCAGATAGGAGACAAAGTACTTTTGAAAGTATCTCCTTGGAAAGGAGTAGTACGATTTGGTAAGAAAGGAAAACTGAGTCCAAGATATGTTGGACCATTCCCAGTGATTCAACAAATCGGACCAGTTGCTTATCGCTTACAACTACCAGAAGAACTAGCTGGAGTACATGATGTATTTCATGTATCCAATCTCAAGAAGTGTCTATCAGACGAATCCCTGGTAGTACCTCTTCAAGATGTGGAGGTAAATGAAAAGCTGAAATTCATAGAGAAGCCTTTACAAATAGAAGACCGAAAAGTCAAGTTTCTCAAACATAAGGGACTAGTACTCGTGAAAGTCAAATGGAATTCAAAGAGAGGACCAGAATATACTTGGGAACTGGAGTCAGAAATGAAGCGGAAATACCCTCATCTATTTCAATAAATCTCGAGGACGAGATTTTTCTTAAGGTAGGGAGGATGTAACAATTCTCATTAAAATCCATAATTAGGATGATAATTAGTCAATAAGGAAACCCTAATTGAGACACCCAAGTAATTCTGCACTAACCCTAAAATTTTCATAACAATCGGAATCAGGATCAGAGCCCCTAAAACTCGAGGGGGGTAAACCCTAGCTAGTAATTATCTTAAAATTCTTGCTGGAGAAGTAAAATTCGTTTGGTTGTCAACTCATCTAAGCTACTGGACACGAAACAAACCTAGGCTAGTAAATAGACCCGTCGCGCCACGCGACGGGTACACCTGTCTCTCTCGCGTGGCGCGAGGGAGTGCATTTTTCAGATATAAATAGGGGATGTTGGCACTTGAAATTCTGTGATAATTCGACGTCCAAATTCCGTTTATACACGGAGATATCGTCTGAATACTACACAAACACACACTAATATCGAAACGCTGCCGCAAAACAGGGTAATTACTCGATCGCTATTACGATTCATTTTCCGAGATCAATATATCCAAAGAATGTTTAAGTGCCGCCCACATTAGGGTTATACTTTGTCGTTCGTCGTTAATTCGATGAATGAGTTTAAGTATCGCACTTTGTCGTTCATTGTGAGAATTTGATCTTGTGAGTTATCGTAACTGCTGTATTGATCACTAAGCCTGTTTTGTGTGCATTATTGTTGAAATTAGGTTAACAGGGCTAAATCATATTCTATCCATATTAAATCTGCAATGTGAGTCATTCCCCTTTTATTGTCACACCCCGACCACGTAGAACATACAAAACGTGGCGGAAACGTCGGGGAGTGTTGTAACAGAATCATTGTTTCATAACACATGGAAATTTAAATATTGTTTTATTGATTAAATGAACTCGTTGTTCTATTACAATCACATAAGTACAACTATGATCTTCCAAGTTTTAAAGTTGCTAAGGCACGAGTCCATCCTAAATGTAGCATGCATCAACAATCATCTCAAGACAGCACCTGAAACATGTGTAAAAATAGGTACGTCAGCATAAAAATGCCTGTGAGATACATAGGTTTTGTGAAAACGGAGTTCATGACTTGAGTTTGAGAAAATGTTTAGTCATGAACCTCGTATTTTTGCTTTGTCTTGTAAATCATTTGACAAACGATAGGATCAGATGATATGTATAAATGAGAGAATAATGTATGGTTAACTGAATAACCATGTAAAATGAGTTTGTATAAGTTAAGTTTGTTTGAAAAACAATGTTTTAAATAAAACGTTTATGGTATATATAAAATATACCTTGGTTTTAAGAAAGTTGAATAAGTAATATATTAAAATATATTTCAGTTCCAATATTGTTAACCCAAGTGTACTAAATAACGCCACGGTATGTAATGCAATGAAAACACTTATATATAAGAAGTACCAGCGGCGTATCTACCATGTTTTCATCACATTACACTCGTTCCGTTATCCAAACACTAACCAAAACCAAATCGTTTGATAGATAGTATATTAAATATACTTTGGTTGTTCAAAATAATAGTTTTCAGTAGTATATTACAAGTATACCTTGGATTTATAAATAACACATTTAAACTATGTTTTAGTTTTGTAAGTAACATATCAAAATATGCTTTGGATGATTACAAAATATATGTTGGTTCTTGTACAACACCACACATGAGAGTATATCAAACTATACTTTTTGGGAGTATATCAAAATATACTTTAAAGGTGCGATTTAAGAATTCATTCAGACCTAGTGCATCAAACTACACCTTTGAGACTATAAGGATACCACAAAGGAAATCCCTATTTGGATGGAGAAACAAATTGGTTTCAGACATTCCATGACAACAGGAATGGGGTGTCTAGTCCTATAGCGCTATATCATACTACCAATCGGTCTGGTGAACAAAATAAGTACTATTCCAACAATTACTTTTGTAATCTTTGAGAAATCAGTGTTTAAACCATAGATAGTCATTTAGTTTGTCAAAAGATAAATACTAACATGCATAATCAATTATACTTTGAAATCATGAAAATAACAGATAGGTACACATGCTTCACCCCAAAACAGTTTGGAAAATAGTAAAAGAGGGGTTCAATGTACTCACATTGACTCCTCGAAAACATGTAAAAGATGGGGTTCAATGTACTCACCTGAGATTGCTTTGGATTCCTTGTATAATAACCGGATAATGCTAAAGATCACGGAATATCAACGGCACCTAATAGGTAGCTTATGTTAATATACCGGACCAAATCGGAAGGATCGGACAGTACGCGGGTTCGTAAACCAAACGAGTATGGAGACTCGTGTAATATGGCTTAGCAAAGCCTACATACTAAAATGAAACCTAATCTAAGTGCTTACGGTCCATCACGACCCGTTTAGGTAGCTTATGCTACCCTAACGCGTCGTTCGCGTAGAACGCGTTCGGAACGCCTAACATTGCGACCACACGGTATAACCTCGGAAGGTTATAGCTATGGTCACCTAATGTGTTTGGTCGGGTCCTAATGACCGACCAAATGGGTCGGGTTCGAAAGTATAAGCGATGGTTTAAATCGCTTACCTTACGACCCTATATAAGCACTAAACTAAAAGTGACGAGCTAAGCATGTTAGAACATGCTTAACTAAGTTTAGAAACAGGTTTGGCATCAAAACAAACGGCTTTGATGCCCACGAGTAGTTTGGTTACAAAATACGCAAGAATGCGCATTTTGGCCGAAACTACGACTCGTCACTGAGCCTAGATAACGTGGTAATCAGTAGGTATGGTCACTATGGACCATAACCATCGTGATCACGCTCACGTTATGAAGTTCCATGAACTTCACATTGACCAATAGCTGGTCAATGCAGAAAGTCAACAAAACGTTGACTTTCGGACTCGAAAAGCGAATAAAAGAGCGAAAGAAGACTTACGGAGGGTCCCCGAGTGCTAATCAAGACCAAATAGCTCAGGTATGAAACAATGGTTTCAACTTAGAGCTCTAAGATCTGATTTTGTGAATTTTACACTAAAGGGGGGGTATTTATAGGAAAAGTGGAACCGTTAGGATCGTTTTATCGAATATCGTGCCTTGATCTCGTGCGTACATGTGTCCAAGTGGATAAGTTCAGTGAACTTGACCCTTGGCTCTTCGTTGGGTGAAAAGGCATCGCCCCTTGATCGAACGAAAGGCCAGATTCTGCATTAAATGCAAAATCTTCTGTCAGACATGTTCACGCGGCCCGCCTAAGGATTTGGCAAATCCTTACGCGCCCCGCCTAAGGTTCCCAGACCAGAATTTTCAATTTTGGTCCCTGCACTTCAGAAACACGTATTTTGGCCCATTTTTGGCACGTTTAAGCCTCGTTAACCTCATTTCAAGGCTCTAAGATGAAGTTAAAGTGTAGGGGACTTGAAATATGCTCAAAAATATTCCGGATGTCGGTTCGTTTGGCCGTACGATCGCGATGTTCGCTTAATTACGACGGAATGCGCATAAGCGCGAAAGATGATCCAAATGACGCGACGAATGGATTTTTCTCATGCCAAACACTAAGGCATAATATTATAATGCTTACATAAATTTTCGGATGTCCGGATGTATTCAGAACGTAGGTTATGCGCGAAAGTGCAAACTTGTGCACTTTTTGACACTTTTAGCCCCTGAATGATCCAAAAGTTTGTTTTAGCATACCAAACCCCTCAAAGCCTATTTCTAAGCTATGTAAAGGATATATATGGTATGTTTAACTTATGGACATGTTCCGGAATGTTCGTTACAGTTCAAATTGGCATACTTTCGCAGTTTGTCAAGTTTAGTCCCTGTAAGCGAATTAACTTGTTTTTGCCATACCAATGCCTTCAAAACTTATTTCTAAGTTATGTAAAGGTTATTTAAGGTATGTTAAGTGTATGATGGTCTCCCGGAGTATTTGTCGCATTAAACTGAGTACGTTTATGCACCAGTTTGCGTATAATTCTCCAGAAAGCGTTGTAGAGTATGAAATTGAACAAGAATTGATATGTGCAAAGCATACACATATTTATACAAATCCCAAGTATGAAATACAATATTTCCTTGGTTTGGCATTTGTTTGATGGTTGAAGTGACACAGGTGTCACAGTCTCCCCTACTTTAGGAAATTTCGTCCCGAAATTTAATTCTAGAGGAAACTCGTGAGGACAGCTGTGAAGGTTTCGCCTTATAATAGATCCATTGAACCCTTAGGTAAAACTCTGGGCCATGTTAGGATTCTTAGCGAATTTGTTAACCCTCAGAGTGAATTCCTTGAAATAGTAAAACATGAAATTTTGAACTACGGATAGAAGAATGTTTCTTATGAAGACTTATCATAGGAAACTTGGTGTGTGATTGAGATCAGAATTGGGGGAGTGTGAGAATAAATGACATTGGTTGAGGTCCGAGACTTCTCCCGTATCATTATTCTTTCCACTAGGTCTTAACACATGATGAAGCTTCCTGTGGCTCCTGTGCACTGAATTCCATAATTATGTAGGCCTCCATAATTACGTAATTCCTTGCACAGTCCGCACAGTCCATTTCATAATGTGTAGCAAAAATTACCTGAATAAACATGAAGCGATTCGACTAGACCACCAAAGGATCCTTTTAATTAGATCAACGAACGATCTTTTTAACTAGGTCAACACATGATCTTCTTAACTAGACCGTCGCACGATCTCTTTAAATAGACCACTTAAGGGATCATTTTTATATCATCACATGATATTTCTAATCAGATTTTCAAAATCAATCTGTTTAAGCCACTACAACAAAAATAGCTTTTTAGGACCTTTTATGTGGGACGCTTGTAAAAGAGGGTCCTAAAAAACTATTTAATAGGACTAATGGACTTTTGAGGTCCTTTATAACATACTCTACTAAACCAGTGTCCTAAAAAACTATTTAATAGGATGGATGATTTTTTGGGGTCCTATTATCATATAATTTAATAAGACACTTAAAATGTAGATCGTAATAAAGTACTTTATAAGACATTTAATTGTTAGCATCCCATTATGTGGTACTCTATTAGGACACTTGATCATCTAGGGTCCTATTATAACATAACTTGATAGGACACGTTGTAGTTAAGTCATAAATATTCAGTGTTATAGGACCCTTTCTAGTCGAAGTCATATTAGAACTTAACTTAATAGGACACTTGACACTTGGGTCTTATAACTTTAAACTTTATAGGACGCTTAATCATTGTGGTGTTATTATAATACACCGTAATAGGACACTTGATATTTGAGTCATAAAACATTAGTTTTATAGGACGCTTATTCGCTAGAGTTTTATTATAATATAACTTAAAAAGAGACTTGACACTTGGGTCTTATAAATTTAACCTTTATAGGACGCTTAATCATTGTGGTGTTATTATAATACACTGTAATAGGACACCTGATATTTGAGTCATAAAATATCAGTTTTATAGGACGCTTATTCGCTAGAGTTCTATTATAACATAACTTAATAGGACACTTGACACTAGGGTCTTATAACTTTAACCTTTATAGGATGCTTAATCATTGTAGTGTTATTATAATACACCGTAATAGGATACTTGATATTTGAGTCGTAAAACATAAGTTTTATTGGATGTTTATTTGCTAGAGTTTTACAATAAGTTTTACTGTATTTTTAAAAATTCCCCCCAAAATATTTCATACTAAAACTTAAATTTCCCTCAAAATATTTAATCCTAAAACTTCCTAAAAAAACTTATCCTAAAACTTAAACTTCCCTCCAAAATATTTCATCCAAAACTTCCCTCTCAAATAATATTCTCATTTAAAAAGTTACATTATGTAATATTAGAAAACTAAAAAAAAAACTTTGTTTTCAATGTTTTCAGTATCGATACCGAATTTCTAGTACCAAAATTGTTTTCGGTACTGGTATTTATGATTCGATACTAGTTTACCAAATTTTACTTTCAAATAGCGGTATGGTACTGGTACCATACCACACATTTTCGTTACCGGTACCTATACCTATATTCGGCGATTTCCGATATCGGTATTTTCAATACTGGTACCGAACTCATCCCCAATCATATATGTGTTAATAGACCATATTGAGCTTTATTGGGTCACAATGGTCAATAGTAGGTCATAGAAGTATGTTAATGAAACATATTGGGCCTTAATGGATCACAATGGACAATAATAGATCAAACTTGTCTTAATGTACCATATTGGGCCTAAATGGATCACAATGGTCAATAGTGGATCATAGATGTCTTAATGGATCATAGTGCCCAATAGTATATCATATATGTGTAAATGGACTATATTGGGCCTAAATGGAACACAATGGCCAATAATGGATCGCATATGTCTCAATGGACAATACTGGCCTTAATGGATCACAGTGGACGATCATACATGTCTTAATTGACCATATTAGGCCTTAATGGAGCACAATGGACGCCTACCCGCACCATTTCATGACGAAACAATCAAGTTGTTGGTTGTTCATCACATCTAATTCTTTCAACATTCTTGTTTTTTTTTTAATTTTATGACTTTTAACTTTTATGAAATACGGTACATTGTAGGAAGTGTCCAACAACAAGAAAAAGCATAAAAACCTGCCCTTTAAGCGCTTATCAACCACCGAAATTCTTATTTGGTTTCTCAAGTATTACTATTTGATCCTAATCATTTTGTATAAGTGGCGTTTTCAACCCATTGGGCCTTAATAAGATAACTCTAAATGGATCATTATGGGCTTTCTCGTATCACATAGGTCCTAATAGTTTAGATTAAGTTGCAATGAGCCATATCATATCATAATGGATGATAATAGTAAATCATGTATGTCTTATTGGGCCTTAACAACAATGATAACTCTTAATGCGTCATTACTAGCTTTCTCATATCACATTAGGTCCTAAGGGGTTAAATTAAGTTGTAATGAGTCATAATATATCATAATGGACGATAGTAAATCATATTTGTCTTAATGGGTCACACCGAGCCTTAATAACTATGGTAGCTATTAATGGATCATTATGGGCTTTCTCATATCACATTAGGTCCCAAGGGGTTAGATTAAGGATTGAAGACTTATAATATATCACAATGGATAATAGTTAATCATATTTTAGGCTCGAACTCGATAAAGCTCGACTCATTCGAGGATTTTAGCTTTCCGATCACAAGTAATTATCGAACCACACCCCCTAAGGATTTCTTCAATTTCAACCCTTAAAAATTATAATTCCCGCAACTATTTCATCACTTTCAACCTCCCGCTCCTCCCAAAATATCTCAAACCCTAAAAATCCCACCCTTTCACTTTGCCCGCTTATCACTTCTCTCAAAATCAACCACTTTTACCTTGCTGCTTATTTCAAAATAAATTCAGAATCCACAACTTGAACTTTGTCTCTTCTGTTACTGATATCTCTCTTTAGTTTTGCTTTGATTCAATTGATTCGTCATCTCAATTTCTAGGGTTTCAAGATGACTGTATTTAGATTTGGTCAGCCTCACAGAAGACCAGTTCGGTTTCTGCCAGATTTAAACCCTATCTCATGTTCGTCACTTTGTATTGATAGGGTCTGGATAGAATTATGTTTTCACAAATCATGATTCATGCATTGAGTTTTCAGCAGATGGACCTTTTCACACGGCTTTACTGAATTAAAATCAAGGAATCGTTAACTTCGGAAGCACAATAGTCTTCTTTTGAAGTTCAATCGTCCTTTGGAATATGATTTTTCAACCATTTCCTTTTTTTCCTCTGTAATAGGCGATTACTCATCTGCGCTTCTGGCTTCTGGCTTCATCGATTTAATAAGGTAAAAAGTTATATGACACAGACTCTTAATTACCAATTGTGACATATTGTTAGTTGTTATTGACTAATTGTTTGTTAATTAATCTACTGGTTTGTGTAGAACTTTATAGATTGTCACATTTAATTGTTATAGTTTGTTAATCGATTGCTAATGGCTTCTTGTTTATTAATAGATTGCACTTCTTCTTAGACTCCACGTGTCAACTCATGCCCCCAACCCAAGCCCCACCATACCCCACGGTCTTAGACATTAATTGTTTAGCCTCAAATGTACTATAAATGACATGTATATGCTGTGAGTTTTTATTTTGTTAATTTTAAATTAAATAATGATGTGGTTTTTTTGTTCGGTAGAGATGAGCAAATGGTACCGGGTACTGGTTCGGAATCCACACAGAATTTTCTGAACTGACTCGATTTTTGGTAGGACATTTAGTGTTTTCGACATCTGGTTTTTACTTTCAAATACCGCTCCGTACTGGTACCGAATCAGGTATTTTTGGTACCGGTTGGTACCGAGCTCATCCCTAGTTCGGATCTTATAGGTCTACTAGAACTTAATTTCTAGTTAATTTTGTTTGTCTATAAAAGTTATTGTTGTCAAACTAATTTGGTCATGTTTTCAGATATTACAGTTAGGTTTGAGAAGAAGATTTAAGTGACATAGTTATTGTTGTATGTAACATGATGCTTAGATATATTGATTTTACACTATGCTATTTTGATATGCATTTTCACTCCATGAACTTGGATTATTTGATCAGTTTACTTAAAAATCTTGGAACTGATTGTGCTGATGAGCATTTCATGGAATACATACGGACACTTGCAATAGTATCTTAAGTCTTAAGGTATTATTTTCTTGTAGTATATTTTGTGTTTATTTTTGCAACTATATAAATGTTCATAGCGAGTACATTACCCTTTTTTATTGGATTAAGTGAAATATATTTGCTCATAACAGTAATTAGTTTCTCCACTTGCTGAAAAGTTTTATGAACCTATATCCTTTATCTAGCTTGTTTTGATTATTTATCATTTTAATATTACTGGTCATCTGTGTATAATTTAAGAAGATATGAAGTTGTCATCACAGTGAGTCTCATTTATTGGAGGTTGCAAATATCTTTGGACAGAACAACCACATATAAGAAAAAGTATTCACAGGGTACAACTTGACTAGGTTCTCAGTTGAGAAGTTTTAGGTATGTTCTAATTTCTGTTGATTAGTATTTGCTCTGTATTTTTTTGTTGGCTTGCTAGTCTAGTAATTTAGTATTTAACCTGTGTTGTGTGCTTACTTTTTTTTATGATGGATCACTTTTTTAGTATATGTTAATTGTATGAGTCAGTTCATTTTAAATCTTTATTTTAAAACATTATATATATAAAAAGGATAACAAAATGTTGGTAGACTGGCCAACCAATATCTAAAATTTCATTACTTTGATGTAGAGGTGTATAAAAAACCAGCTTTAGAACCGAACGGGCGGTTTGTAGACTGGTTGGTGTTCTTGATGTCTGAAACCGGTTAAAAAAACCAGTTTTTTTTTGCCCAACCCGGTTCCGAACCAAACCGGTTAGTACTAGTTCGAGGTTCCCATTGTATAAAACCGGTTCCCACCCCCACCTCTACTTTGACTTGTCCTAGTGGTTACCAACTGAATCCCAGTTTTCCTGTTGGTTTTCTAGCTTTTCATATCTGATAAAGGAGAAAGAAACATTAATTATCTAATCATATTGTAGAGTTCTTGTTTTATGCATCAAGTATCATCTATTGTTAATGGTCATCAAAGAGTACCATATCATCCATAGCCTTATACATATGTTGTCGTTAGTTATTATGTTTGCTCATTCATCAATGCATTTTCATGTTCTTGCTACTTTCTAAAAGCCTAAAATATATCCAGTTTTTAAACCAACCTATGTATAACATGTTATAACATATAGTATACCAAAAAAGAAGACCAAATATATATTGTTACATTTTTTCATGCACGTTATTTTGGTTTTAGTAGCAATATGCACATATATATAATGCTATTATATTATATTATGAAGGACATGAATAGATTTAAGCAAAAATAGTAAAACACTACAATATCAATTCTTGGTTCTGGTAACCATTTGTAACTACTTTGTTAAAAGATATGTATTTTATTTTTAGTTTTTATTCTTATATCTTTCTTTTATAAATCTTTATTTCTTATTTATTTGGCCTTTTATGAATGATTTAATGAGATTTTTCTTTTTTTGTGTACACCAGTAATGGAAGATAAAAGTATGCAAGGACAAAGCTCCAAAAGACGTATGAATGCTTATGAAAATAGTAGAATGTCAAGATTCAAGAGAACCAAAAAAAAAAATTACAAGCTTTGGGATTGAAAAATATTGCTAAATCTTTGAGAAGTCTAGCAGAGAGGGACAAAACAAAGAAAAAGAAATCAATGTATACTAGCGAGAAAGATATAGATGTAGAGTATATCCATGGTTCTGATGTCGATGTCGAGCAAGATTATCAAGAATTGGTGCATCCATCGCATGGCCCTATCCATTCATCTCGGTATGTATTTGTTAAATTTGTGATACAAATAATTTTAATATCATGGAACTTAATGCTTATACATGAATGGTTTATTTATAGGTAGTCCATGAGGATTGAGGACGCATGATGGCTCAAGATTTTATGCTTCTTATTTATTTAATTGCTTTTAATTTATTTGTTAAATGTTAAGACTTTATGTTAGATAATGTTATAACTTATTTATGGTTAGTGTTTTTGTTATGAACATGCTTATTTGAAATATAATGATTCTTTCATTAGTTGATGTTATACAATAACTATTAGGATGTTATATGTTGATGGTCTGTTTATAAAATTGGTTTTATAATCTTATTTGGGATATTAGGACCATTTTCTTGATATTAAAGTAGCTATAACGTTACATCATAAGAGTCCTATAAATTAATTTTTAAGGACGCTTGTATGTGTATCAAAAGATTAAAAGTAGGTAATCACATATTAGAACATTGTAAAAGTGTCCTAATATGTTCTTTTTAGGATGCTATTTATGTTGTCTATAGACATATTGTGCGACCATAAAATTAGTTTCATAATCTTATTTGGTATATTAGGACTCTTTTCTTGGTACTAAATTAGCTATAATGTTACATTATAAGGGTCTTATTAATTAATTTCTAAGGACGCTAGTAAGTGTATCAAAAGATTAAAAGTATGTAAACACATGATAGAACATCGTAAAAGTGTCCTAATATGTTTTTATTAGGACACTATTTTAGTTGTTCAAAAACATATTACGCGACCATAAAATTGGTTTCGTAATCTTATTTGAGATGTTAGGATGCCTTTTTAGTTCCGGGACTTATTACGACCCCTTTACATGAAACGCTTTTACCGTTGGTCCTATTAAATTAAAGGTCCTATAAAATAGCATTTTAGGACGCTTTTGCGCGTACTAAAAACCCAGTTTTCTTGTAGTGAGCAGACCTTTCAAGAGGTCCAATTATAGAATAATACTTTATAACCCGAGGGACTTAACTACACTGTTGAAATCCATTAAGGGTTTAAGATAGTATCTTTGGATATCCCATTATGAATCTCTCGTATGAAGATATGAAAGATTCTATGAGGATTTGGATGGATCACATACAACCACAAAACATGTAAGAAAATACATAAGCACAAATTTAGTTAACTTGATTCTTTATTTTGTTATCCTTAGGTATGGATATTAAGGCACACTAGGAATCCAACCTATGGATTTCATTTGGCACTTTAACGATTTATGAAGATCTATCTATAAAGATAGAGGGATTCTCAATAAGTGTTTGACTTTGTTTCTTAAAAGAAACGAGAGTTTAAGGTTCTTGGGGAGATCACAAGTGATCATAATATGACAGAACCATACGAGTAGTTTGTCGTTGGGCTGACATCATAAAGTTGCATCAAGCATTCACACAAACGCATAAATTTTGCAGAAATAAAAACAACAAATCTTTATTTATGTGGCAACGGATTTGTCTTGAAGTGTCAAAAGATAGCAACTAAGGAAATACAAAACACTAATTGTTCACTGCTGCCTCATTGTTCATGTTTGCCTCATTGATGTTGAACACTCGTCCACGCGCTGGAGGTATGTTAACAAGCCTTGGGCAATTGTTCCTGTAGTGGGTAAGGTCACCACAGTTATAACATGACCCTGGAGGGAACCGTGCTTGAACAGCAGCAGGGTTTGCAGCAGCTTGATTTGCATAACGACAAACATTGATCAAATGTCCCAACCGCCCACAGTGGGTACATTTGTGACACTGCTCTTGCTCTAGATGATGACGGTTGCATTTGTTGCACAACGGTGCAGTACCAACATAGTTTTGTCTTTTACGAGGTTGTGTTGGCTGGTTTGGTGCAACTTGTTTGTCTTGAGCAGTTACAGCGTAGCTTTGAGAGGCTTTGCGCTTTTTCTTCTTGGACACCTCAGCACTTTCTTCCTTTGGTTCCACATGAGCAGTCTTGTCAGATGGTCTTAGGTCGCCCTTCCGAAACAGCTTGCGCTTCCTGATTTGGGATTCAGTCAGAGTGGCAGCCAATTCAATGGCTTGTCTGACAGTAGTAGGGTTGCTGCCAGTAACGATGTCCTGAACTACGTCAGGAAGCCCATCAATGTATTTCTCAATCGCCTTATCCAGAGGCGTAACCATAGTAGGGCATAACAAGCTCAATTCCTCATAGCGATCAGTATAGGCTCGATGTTCCCCACTGTCTTGCTTTAAATCATCAAATTCCCTTTCTAGAGCCCTAAGCTCATGACGAGGACAGAACTCCTTCATCATAAGAGCCCTAAGCTCGGCCCAAGTCTGTGCTAATGCAACCTCTGCACCGCGGTCTCTCATAACCCCGTTCCACCATGTAAGAGCCCTCTTCTGAAACACACTCGAAGAAAACTCGACCTTGCGATTTTCAGGACACTGAACGTGACGGAAAGTATTCTCAATGCTCTCGAACCATTGAATAAGCCCAGTTGCTCCCTCAGAACCATTGAACTTGAGCGGTTTAGCTGAGTTAAAAATCTTGAAATTGCATGGAGCATTGTTGTTGTTGTTGATGGCTTGAGTTATTTGAGCATAAAGAATTGGGAAGGCAGCAGCCATTTGTTGCGCGATGATTTCCGCCAGTTCGGCATTCGCCATCTGATTGTCACGTCGAGGAGGCATTCTAAAAGAGGAAACATGAGAGGAAATGAGTGAGAGAATTAGACGAAAAGAATGAGATGAAACAAATCTGATGAAAGCAAGGATAGTGGCCGTCTGTCTGTTACTACAAAGCAACAAACGACCTGGTGATTAATCAAAGCAAATAGGTCAAAATAATGTATCGCGAAGACATGCTCGCCTATAAGTGGACACTCACCCCAAGAGTTCCCAGGTAAGAGTGACTGGTCCGATTATGTGGATTTGTACGAACACTCTAGCCTTAGACAGAAAACTCAGGGTACAGGCACCCACCCTTCCAGTTTGCATGTGTTCACAATATTTAGACCAACTTTGACGAGAGTTTTGAAAATTCAAAGGGGTTCAAAACCTTATAACAGAGGGTTCAAAACCTAGTAATCAATCAACCTAGAACAGATGATTAGTTTTCAAAGCGGTTTTGAAATTTATGTTCTTGTTGCGGTCGTCGCCTAAGGATAGGTGACGGTGTTGTTTTATGACTAAACGCAAGTAAACTCGCGTTAGGGTCCTAGGAAGGTTATAGACTAGGTCAAAGCATTACTAATAACCTAATTCCCTATAACCATGAGCTCTGATACCAACTTTTCTGTCACACCCCGACCACGTAGAACATACAAAACGTGGCGGAAACGTCGGGGAGTGTTGTAACAGAATCATTGTTTCATAACACATGGAAATTTAAATATTGTTTTATTGATTAAATGAACTCGTTGTTCTATTACAATCACATAAGTACAACTATGATCTTCCAAGTTTTAAAGTTGCTAAGGCACGAGTCCATCCTAAATGTAGCATGCATCAACAATCATCTCAAGACAGCACCTGAAACATGTGTAAAAATAGGTACGTCAGCATAAAAATGCCTGTGAGATACATAGGTTTTGTGAAAACGGAGTTCATGACTTGAGTTTGAGAAAATGTTTAGTCATGAACCTCGTATTTTTGCTTTGTCTTGTAAATCATTTGACAAACGATAGGATCAGATGATATGTATAAATGAGAGAATAATGTATGGTTAACTGAATAACCATGTAAAATGAGTTTGTATAAGTTAAGTTTGTTTGAAAAACAATGTTTTAAATAAAACGTTTATGGTATATATAAAATATACCTTGGTTTTAAGAAAGTTGAATAAGTAATATATTAAAATATATTTCAGTTCCAATATTGTTAACCCAAGTGTACTAAATAACGCCACGGTATGTAATGCAATGAAAACACTTATATATAAGAAGTACCAGCGGCGTATCTACCATGTTTTCATCACATTACACTCGTTCCGTTATCCAAACACTAACCAAAACCAAATCGTTTGATAGATAGTATATTAAATATACTTTGGTTGTTCAAAATAATAGTTTTCAGTAGTATATTACAAGTATACCTTGGATTTATAAATAACACATTTAAACTATGTTTTAGTTTTGTAAGTAACATATCAAAATATGCTTTGGATGATTACAAAATATATGTTGGTTCTTGTACAACACCACACATGAGAGTATATCAAACTATACTTTTTGGGAGTATATCAAAATATACTTTAAAGGTGCGATTTAAGAATTCATTCAGACCTAGTGCATCAAACTACACCTTTGAGACTATAAGGATACCACAAAGGAAATCCCTATTTGGATGGAGAAACAAATTGGTTTCAGACATTCCATGACAACAGGAATGGGGTGTCTAGTCCTATAGCGCTATATCATACTACCAATCGGTCTGGTGAACAAAATAAGTACTATTCCAACAATTACTTTTGTAATCTTTGAGAAATCAGTGTTTAAACCATAGATAGTCATTTAGTTTGTCAAAAGATAAATACTAACATGCATAATCAATTATACTTTGAAATCATGAAAATAACAGATAGGTACACATGCTTCACCCCAAAACAGTTTGGAAAATAGTAAAAGAGGGGTTCAATGTACTCACATTGACTCCTCGAAAACATGTAAAAGATGGGGTTCAATGTACTCACCTGAGATTGCTTTGGATTCCTTGTATAATAACCGGATAATGCTAAAGATCACGGAATATCAACGGCACCTAATAGGTAGCTTATGTTAATATACCGGACCAAATCGGAAGGATCGGACAGTACGCGGGTTCGTAAACCAAACGAGTATGGAGACTCGTGTAATATGGCTTAGCAAAGCCTACATACTAAAATGAAACCTAATCTAAGTGCTTACGGTCCATCACGACCCGTTTAGGTAGCTTATGCTACCCTAACGCGTCGTTCGCGTAGAACGCGTTCGGAACGCCTAACATTGCGACCACACGGTATAACCTCGGAAGGTTATAGCTATGGTCACCTAATGTGTTTGGTCGGGTCCTAATGACCGACCAAATGGGTCGGGTTCGAAAGTATAAGCGATGGTTTAAATCGCTTACCTTACGACCCTATATAAGCACTAAACTAAAAGTGACGAGCTAAGCATGTTAGAACATGCTTAACTAAGTTTAGAAACAGGTTTGGCATCAAAACAAACGGCTTTGATGCCCACGAGTAGTTTGGTTACAAAATACGCAAGAATGCGCATTTTGGCCGAAACTACGACTCGTCACTGAGCCTAGATAACGTGGTAATCAGTAGGTATGGTCACTATGGACCATAACCATCGTGATCACGCTCACGTTATGAAGTTCCATGAACTTCACATTGACCAATAGCTGGTCAATGCAGAAAGTCAACAAAACGTTGACTTTCGGACTCGAAAAGCGAATAAAAGAGCGAAAGAAGACTTACGGAGGGTCCCCGAGTGCTAATCAAGACCAAATAGCTCAGGTATGAAACAATGGTTTCAACTTAGAGCTCTAAGATCTGATTTTGTGAATTTTACACTAAAGGGGGGGGGTATTTATAGGAAAAGTGGAACCGTTAGGATCGTTTTATCGAATATCGTGCCTTGATCTCGTGCGTACATGTGTCCAAGTGGATAAGTTCAGTGAACTTGACCCTTGGCTCTTCGTTGGGTGAAAAGGCATCGCCCCTTGATCGAACGAAAGGCCAGATTCTGCATTAAATGCAAAATCTTCTGTCAGACATGTTCACGCGGCCCGCCTAAGGATTTGGCAAATCCTTACGCGCCCCGCCTAAGGTTCCCAGACCAGAATTTTCAATTTTGGTCCCTGCACTTCAGAAACACGTATTTTGGCCCATTTTTGGCACGTTTAAGCCTCGTTAACCTCATTTCAAGGCTCTAAGATGAAGTTAAAGTGTAGGGGACTTGAAATATGCTCAAAAATATTCCAGATGTCGGTTCGTTTGGCCGTACGATCGCGATGTTCGCTTAATTACGACGGAATGCGCATAAGCGCGAAAGATGATCCAAATGACGCGACGAATGGATTTTTCTCATGCCAAACACTAAGGCATAATATTATAATGCTTACATAAATTTTCGGATGTCCGGATGTATTCAGAACGTAGGTTATGCGCGAAAGTGCAAACTTGTGCACTTTTTGACACTTTTAGCCCCTGAATGATCCAAAAGTTTGTTTTAGCATACCAAACCCCTCAAAGCCTATTTCTAAGCTATGTAAAGGATATATATTGTATGTTTAACTTATGGACATGTTCCGGAATGTTCGTTACAGTTCAAATTGGCATACTTTCGCAGTTTGTCAAGTTTAGTCCCTGTAAGCGAATTAACTTGTTTTTGCCATACCAATGCCTTCAAAACTTATTTCTAAGTTATGTAAAGGTTATTTAAGGTATGTTAAGTGTATGATGGTCTCCCGGAGTATTTGTCGCATTAAACTGAGTACGTTTATGCACCAGTTTGCGTATAATTCTCCAGAAAGCGTTGTAGAGTATGAAATTGAACAAGAATTGATATGTGCAAAGCATACACATATTTATACAAATCCCAAGTATGAAATACAATATTTCCTTGGTTTGGCATTTGTTTGATGGTTGAAGTGACACAGGTGTCACATTTATAAACTCTTTTCTCACAGTTTGTGAGTCATTCTCTTTTTATCAACTGTTTTACAATACTCCAAATTATTTTCAGAATTGTAATTACAGTGATTAAGTTGATGTAATCACCAAATTACAGCCAGTATGTGGGGTATTGTGCACATTACTACAGTTTAAATCATTTTAGGTGGGCGAACCTAATTTAATTGATTTACGTCATTCATTGGGGCAGCCAATGGTGATATGACCACTGTCACAGATCCGGTCGAGTGACAAATACTGTGGGTAGTTGGTTGATATCAGAAACATGCGTAAAAGATCTTAACACTGTGAATTATAATAAATGTGTCTTTTCAGTAAAATGAATGATTCACTCAGTATTTCCCCGCTGACAAAACCTTTTTCAAACATGTTTCAGGTGATCTACTGTAAATCAGGAAAAGTGCTGAGGAGCATTTCAAGCTTAAAATAGTGGCTCAGTATAAAATAAAGAAATATGTTTTGAAATAAGGATTTATCACTAAAACTTATGCATTGTAAATTAACGGGGTTTATCCCGAATTGTGAAATAAAATAATCGGGAAAAGTTTTAGCTTTACAACGATCCTGATGTTAAAATTTCCGCTGCTAAAATCACATAAATAAATATCACGGGATTTCTGTCCCGCGGCTCCTGAAACGAGTCAAACCGGGTCGGGGGCCGTGACAGTATTGTAGGGGTGTGAAAAAACCGAATTAATCGACTCATAACCGAATTAACCAATAAAACCGACACAAATAAAAAATCGGTGGGTCAGTCAATTGTTTTTTTGAAAACCGAAAGTAGTGGGTCAGCTATGGTTACCAATGTTTTCATACCCATCATAACCGAACCGAACCAAATTGTAGTAAAATATTTGTTAGAATTTGGACTTTTCACCATTTTTCAATATTTGATGTTGGTTAAACGTTTGTTAAAATTTATGGGTTATATCATATCATTTTGTTTGAATTTATTGTTTTTATCATATCATTTTGTTTAAATGTTCGATAACAATATTATAAATTATATGTATACCTTAATAGTATGCAATACATTGCTAAATACAAAAGTGTAACAACAATTTATTCCATAGTCTTTTTTTTTTTTTTTTTTTGAGTTATTTATAGCTAGACATAAACTCACGGTTAACCGTCCCACTATAACCATTAAAATCAATTAACCAAACTCGCCAAAACCAATCAGTTATGGTTATAATTATCCATTAACTAACATCACAGTTATGGTTACGATATTGTTATAAATGTTTGTATTTTTCTTCCACAAAATAATAATATAAAAACTTAAAACACATAATATATATCAACAAATTCCCATGTCTATTTGATTTAGATCTAACAAAATATTGACCATAAGATGAAATCAACGAATTCAACTCTGGTGATTACACATGCCACCCCTTATTCTTCTTTTACTACTTTGCTTCCTTCCATGCATGAAATTCTCATCCTCTACAGGAACCAGTCTTCCACTCTCTTTGATCTCTTCTTCATTCCCTTTTATATTTCGGGTCTCATTCAATTCCCATTATCACACACAACTCACTTAATTATGGATTTCGATCCATTCTTTTAGGCTCTCATCTTCACTTCCCCCAATTTAATCTCACATTTCTCAATTTCCCCCAATTCAAATCAACCCCTTTGATGCTCTCACTTCAATTTCGTTTAAATTCGATCCTTGATCGCTTTTGAGTTTCACGCCCACAACATGTTTGATGTAATGCCTCAAAGAAAAACTTCAGCAAATGTAGCAGGGTGAGTCTTGAATTTACTGTTTAATCGAATCTTGATCTTGTAATAATGGAGGATGAGCATGATGAACTGAGATTTGTGTGTAAGTTGTGTGATAAGAAGTACCCAAGTGGGAAGTCACTTGGTGGTCACATGAGGTCTCATGTGATCGCTGCTGCGGCAGCCACCGCAGCAAACTCATCGGAGTCCGATGAGAAGTTTTCGTCTTTGTTGATTGATGGAAATGGAATGGATAACGGGAACCCGAGTGCTTACGGGTTGAGAGAGAACCCGAGAAAGACTTGGAGAGCGGTCGGTTCTACGATTGGTTCTTCGACATTCGCGTTCCCAAATGAGAAGATTTGTAAGCAATGTGGTAAAGGGTTTCAATCTTTAAAAGCTTTATGTGGTCATATGGCTTGTCATTCTGAAAAAGATAGAAACTTTAAGGATTATGATCATTCTTGGACCAGTGAGAATCTTGAACAAGATGATAAGCTGATCATCGATAGCCATTCCGACACTGAAGAACCCGAGTTTCAAGACCCGACCCGTGTGACAAGATCCAAGACCAAGAGGTACAAAAAGGTTGTTATCAAACCTTACTCTTTAAATGTGGCATTAACCAATAATGATAGTAATAATAGTAATTACAATTATGGGTCATCTTCTGTTTCTGAGACTGATGAGCTTGATCAAGAAGAAGTTGCTATGTGTTTGATGATGTTGTCAAAAGATTCCGCGAATTGGGCCGGTGTGAATTCGGTTGTCGAATCGTCGGACAATAACTCTGCTGTTCTCGAGACGAAATCGTCTTCGGTTGAAAGAATCAGTAAGAAATCAAGTGGCGGTTTGGATGCCGATAGTGTTCAATTCGAGAATCTTACTGCTAGAAAAGTCGAATCCGACATTTCGGTTGAGGAATTGCTTCGATACGGTGACCCGAACAAGAAGTCGAAACGGGTATTCGATAAAACGCAAGAACTGACTTACGAACAGAAGCTCGAAATAAGAAGGAATTTGTTTAGAGAATTCGCGTATTTGAAAAAAAGAGTTCGCGATGATGATGATTCATATACTCCTGAATTAGAACGCGAGGGGCCGAATAAGAAACGAAACAAGTACGAATGCTTGAACTGCAACAAGGTTTTTACGTCGTTTCAAGGGCTTGGCGGGCATAGACCGTGTCACAAAAAGAACAATACGGTCGGGTCAAAACACGACAGTGGCGAAAACAGTTTAGAAGGTGACTTTGCACATACTCGAAAGGCGAAATACGATAAGAAAACAACGAAGGTGAAAAAGATCAAAGGGCACGAATGCCCGATTTGTTTCAGGATGTTTAAATCGGGGCAAGCTTTAGGTGGTCACAAACGGTCTCATTTTATTAACGGGTCGATGGATCATTATGCGGCCATGGGTCATGCGGCTCCATCGTGTTCGGATATGATTGATCTCAATCTTCCTGCTCCAGAAGAGGACCAGGATTGAATGGTCAACGACTCAACGATTGAGCGGTCAACTGGTAAAAAAGTTCAATTTTTTTTTTGTTGGTTTTTTTGCATATTTTTCATGGTATAAACTAGAGAGGTTAAAAGTTGCATTTTTGTTTGTTTTGGTTATGTTCATCAAATTCTTGCTATGTTTCTTGAAAACATGTTGAATTTTCAAGATTTTGGGATAAGTTACAGGAATTTTCTTTAAATGTTTAGTTGATTTTAAAATCTTGTGATGTTTTGGGCTATAGTGTTATCATGCTTTCTTTTGAGTTGATGCCTTTGCTCTTTTGTACTTCAATGGACTATGAAAATCATATCTTATAGTGGGTCATAAGAGGACCCGGGGTGGGCTTCGTTTTCTTCCGTGATGAATTCTACCACGGCGTTATACACCGCCGCCACTCAATCCACCACGCGTGGAAGAGTTAACGCGTTGTGGTGGTCACGCGTTGAACTTTGCAACTTTGTGTATGGTGGGTTGTACTCTAGTGCTGAGGAGTTGTACACTGATGGAATAAATAAAAAAGGTTGTGATACCATCACTAGTGATACCACCCCCTCTACATTTCTATCACTAGTGATAGAATATTGGTTGTGCACATGGCATGACTTGATTGGATAGTGGGAGTGATAGATTCTATCACTAGTGAACCACCCCTAGTCCCCTAAGTACTTCAATTGGAAATGCAACAAGGGTCCACTTATGGTTATTAGATATTTAGATCTTAGGGTATACGGAGTGGTAGTCAAAGCTGAGCGGCAAAGGGTGTTTGCCGTGTGGGAACACAGCGGGCAGTGAAGAGAGGAACATCGGTGAAGGGTTGCCGCAACGGTGAAGGGAGGAAGGAGAGAGAGGGGGTGTTTGTGGTGGGGTCCATGCCATCTCAACCAATCACACATTTTTCCTTTTTTTTTAAAGTTTACCACTTCAACAAGTGTCTAACCATTGCCAACACTTTTCAGCATAGTTTAAACACTTTTCACGGATTGACGTGACACACTCGGATTGGTTAATTTTTTAGTTTGCCACTCTCAAGTGTCTAACCACTCCTTATACCCTTAACATGTGATTCTTGCATTGCGCTAGAAGTAAGTGACAGGAGTAGCTAAATTTATGTTATTATTGTATTAAGAAAATAAATTAAGTAGGGTGTTTTGGGTTGCTTATAGTTAGTTATATGATCATAAGGTTAACCAAATATCTTCTTGTTAAAATAACTTATTTATTATCGAAAATAAACTAGTGGGATTTCTTCACATCGTGTGCTGGCTGATATTCTGTATATGCACAAAACAAAAACATCGTTTAGAGTATTAGTAGGACTTGCTCACATAAAAGTTGTGCGAGCACAATCATAAAATTGCGAGTTACAAAATGGCGTGGTTGTGAAGGTGAGTGTTGAACTTTAGGTAGCATTTTTTTTATTTCCTTTATAGGGTCTTCATCAGTATTTGGAGGAACGAAAAAAAGTGTTTGTTAAAAACCGGTTTAAACACTAAAACTAGTTTTGAATCCAATCCAAGGAGGAACGAAAGAAAGTGTTTGTTAAAAACCGGTTTAAACACTAAACTGATTTTGAACCCAATCCTAATCGGTTTGGGTGGATTGGGGGTTTCAACTCTAAAACCGGTTCTTAACCCGAACTGTTTTGCGCCCAAACCGGGCGTTTCTACACCTCTTAACATCTCTAAATTTTTTTAGGCTTCATGTTGTCTTACCCTAAATTTTATTAGGCTTCATGTTGTCTTACCAAATACCAACACACCAATTAGGCGGTCGGGTTTTATATGTGAGAGTTATGTTTGATACATTTTATAAGCATAGTTCCGGTCGGGTTTTTTTAATACCCGGTGCGGGTTTTTTCCCAACCCGATGCATACCCGAACCCTACCCGATTAATACCCGAACCGGACCCGAACCCGGAAATAGGGTATTATAATACCCGGGTTTTATAAAACCCGACCCGAACCCTACCCGAACCCGGGTATATAGGCTATACATTTTTGGTAGAAAACCCGGACCCGGACCCGACCCGGTTTTTAAAAAAACCCGATTTTGTAAAACCCGATCATACCCGAACCCGATCCTACCCGAAACCCGGTTTTTAAAAAAACCCGATTTGTGCACCACTAATTTAGGCCTGCATGGTGGGCTGGTGGCCGGTGGGGCTGGTCTGCTGAGCTAACAAAAAAGATAATTGGGCTTTTAGTTTACTTAACTTTTGACTGCTACTAGAAATGGATTCATTAGTAATCGAACATGGATTAAGTTGCGCTTAATTTTATTTTTTCAAATTCGATATGACCCGTTAGTCCGTTACACTGATGCCTACCAAAGTTTCGAACTTTTATTTTGCCTACACATACCTGTTTAACATGTTATATGTGTTACACCATGCAAACGATATAGGTGCGCCACTAAAGTGTTGCCACTCAGGCTTTGGCCTAGTGGTCAACAGGAATTACCTCTTGTGAGGAGACCAATGTTCAATCATTCGGAGGTGTATATTTGTGGGGGGGTGGGGGGGGGGGGAATCTTTGCAGTTCAAAAAAAAGGTGCGCCACTAAAGTTGCTAACATAATAAAAACCGCGTAACTGGTAAGATAAGATAATCAATGTATGGCTTTGTTGAATTAGAGAAGTTGGAATCCAACTCTAAACCTAGATGACTAGATCCCGAACTCAAGTCGTTGCACAATTTGCGCAACTCTTTTTATTAATAAGAACTTCAAAAGAATTGATTATAAGGGTATACAAAACCTAGAGCCCAACATGAGTATTTATATACTACTTTCCTACCTTGCAAAACAAGTAAGTCGAAACCGACTCAAACACTCGAGCATTAGAAGGTAAACAATCGATAAATTCTATTGGACCCCGACTCAAATACTTTCAATTAAACAAACTTAACGTGCAAGCTTCGGCTCAACAATTTCCAGCCACATCCCAGCTTTAACTAAGCTCCAGTTGCATCCCAGCTTCGACTCGTCATCACCATCCGCATCCAAGCTACGACTTGGCCCCAACCACATACCTCCAGTTGCAGCTCAAGAACCCCAGCCGTGGCCCACACTTCTCCGGTTGTGGCTCATGCCCTTCTTTGTCACCAGATGCGTCTCACTCGACTTCTAGTCGCATCTCGCTTGATCTTAACCGCGACACACACGGAGAACCTTGAGTCGAAACAAGCCGTGACTCAAGGCGACATGTTGTGTCTCACGGCTTCGGCTAATGTTTGTGACCCGGGTCGATTTAAGCTTATTAACATGGAAGGTCAACAAGGGCTATACTTCAGAGAGCGGTTAGAACAAGTAATAATGCAATTGTACAAGTGTACAACTGAGTCCTTTAACTAATATAACCTCAGGTGTTTAATGAAATTTAGTTTGATTTACACTTAATATGACCTTTTTCTTTCTTTGTCAGAATCGGGTTTCTATTTGTTACAACTTTTTATTTATAACATAAGTTATTTACCTTTTATATCATTTACGCTCCGCTCGCGGGTGCGCAAAAATGAAATTGAACTAATTTAACATTATTTTACTAATTTCGTGAAAATAACGTTAAAAGCGGGAGACGGTTAATCTTGCATCATGTAGTGGTGTTGATAGCCGAAAGACAAGGGGTACATGTATTAATCGGCTTTTTTTGCTGAGAGTTATGTGCCTCATGTCCAAGGCTTGATACAAAACTACTATCGAGATCGGGGTCTCACTAGAAGCAGCCTCTCTATTCTTACGGTGTAAAATTAAGGCCGGCTATATCTTCCCCTTCTTTTCTTAGACCCTAACTTAGCTTTCCTCTTGATCTTTGATCTTATTACTCTTCTTGATTGGATGTGTAAGGAAGAAGAGGAGAGTTTTATAGCCATTTAATACGTATGGTTAAAGCTAAATGTAAAGGTATTCTTTTCTACTAAAATTTGATTTTAAAAACAAGATTAAATCCCAACAACTATAACCTACTCACATTAAACCCATTCAGACACATCACATCAAGTAGGATTCTTTTTAATTATCATCTAAACTTTTATACACGATAAGAAACAGTAATAAAGCTAAATTACTATTTGTGTTGTTAAAAGTACATCAATATGTAAAGTTAGATCGACATTTTATCAAATAAAAAACTTTGTAAATTTCATGGCTTTTATATGATTTTCAACCCTACACAAGATTTGCTGCCTAGAGTGGCATAGATAAAGCTAACCTTTTACATGATTTTAACTTTACTTTATCAATTTTGACTCATGATAACCAAAATCATGGTACCACAATTTTTTTTTTACAAAACCACGAGTTCAGCGACATCAGTTATTCTAGATGAAGTTAATTGGAAAAAGGAAACCGTTTGTTACCCATCGGTAGGGGGGGGGTAAACAAGCCTGGAGGCTCGAAAGCTACTTGTTATCGGCTTGGTTAAAAGCTCGAACGAGCCCGAGCTTGAGCCTAAAATAGAGCTCGTTTAGTTATCGAACTCGAGCTCGAGCCAAGCTTTTAGCTCGCTTGAGGTTGTTCTCAAAATAGTTCGAGCCGAGCTCGAGCTTCATAAAAACATGACAAGCCGAGCCAGTGGCGGAACTAGCCCATTAAATCAAGGGTATCCCAAAAATTTTTTTTACCGTGCAATCATACAATATTAGAAAAACGACAATAAATAAATAAAGTAAAGCAAATATCTAATAGATTTTTCCTTTTCTTTTTTTCATAGCTTGAAATCGCTCCATTACATTGTCGTCTTTTACCTTATGAAAAAAAATATTTTCGACCGCACAAACCATGGCATTGTTCAAATGGATTATTTTGTCATTTGTGCTTTATTAGTTATTACAATTTGGGCTTAATTATCATAAAACTAATTATTTGGGCTTAGTTACTAATGGTTTTGGGCTTAATAAATAATATCAAGTTTCATAATCTTTTTTAGGGGTATCCTCGTATATGTATAGGGGTATCTTATGTATAAAACCAAAAAAAAAAAAAAAAATTACACTGCGAATGCAAATACGGGGTTGAGCCGTAGCCCGTGCTACGGCTAAGTCTACATTGGTTCCACCCCTGAGCAGAGCTCGAGCTTAGGTGGGCACGGGTTCAGCCCAGCTCGTTTACACCCCCTACCCATTAGCAAAGGGTAGAAACCAAACCATGCTAATCTGTTGGTTACCCATTAACGAACATAAGAACCCTTTGTAATATGTTCGTAAAGGTCCATGGGTAACCAAACATCATAAATACATCGATGATACATATGAACATTTCACCAACGGATATTAAAGTCTGATCATATCAAGACAATATCACCGAGTGATTACCAAAGAGATATCAAGATTACCACCAAAGCATATGTCCATATCAGTTATAGAGAATTTATATTTGACGTATAATATAAGTTAATATAAATACAACATAAGAACTAGTGTTTGAGATTTAATGATCTCAAAAGTGATCAAGAAATGGAACAAATTACGAAGAGATAGAAGCAATTTAGTGGACTCACATATAAAATCATTTACGTGAGTGCATCTTCATCAAAAGTTTCATGCGTCTATGTGGGATAACTGTGAGTGCAATCTCCTGCAACAACCAGCTTACATAATTACAAAAATACCCATTTAGTGTGGGGTATGTGATCATCAAATCTTGAGCTTAATTATAACGTGGGCCGTCCTATAACATATCTTATATTATTACCTTAAATGTCCGTGAAGTTGAATCTCTAATCTTTTGTTTCGTTGATACAATACTTTGTTACAACCTGTAAGTTAACCAACTTGCAAGTGTTAGATATTATATTTTAAACACCATTTAATACGTAACTAATTTTAACTAGAAAACTATGAGGACCCGTATAAGTAACATAAAACAATTTTATAAACTGTAACCGTTTAAATTATTAACTTTGTAATAATCTTTCGTAGATGTATATATTTCTTGAAAAAAGAGAAAATATGAACATGAAATGTGATGATGATATACGTTATGTCACATGGATCATACCATATACCAGAAAAAAGTTAGGGATGATTACATGAACATATACGAAAGATGTTGCCTTGAGACGCAATGTGTTAAAAAACTATTTTATACACTAAACTTAAAGAGTCATAATTACACAATTTGTGAATAAAAAATTGTTAACGATATTATAGGGTAGGCTTGCCGACCCTAAAGGTAGAGGATTGTTCACAAATATAGCGTGTAGCTTGCGACAATTTAGTGGCTAGTTAATTGCATTTGGTTATATTTAGACTTTTTGATACCTTGCTGTTTATATTATATTTCTTATTTATAAAGTAAACAGTAATTTTATAAACTTTATAACCATATTTATAGAAGTTCTAACGATTAATTTCGTGATATTGAATTTGAATGAAAACTTCAAGACTTTTAAGTGCAAGAGAGACCAATTCTATGCAGTTAGTGCGGTAAAAGTTGAATATCAAGGACCGATATTTGAGATATCAGTTATCGCGGTGAGATATTAGTAATTTTAGGGGGTGTTTGGTCTTGCGTTTTCAAAATAGATTATACGTTTTCAAAATAGATTTTGCGTTTTAAAAACTGCGTTTTGAAAAAGCATGTAGGTACATGCTTCTCCAAAACTGCGTTTTGGAGGCAGATAATCACTTTTTCATCCAAACACTTTTTTAGATTATTTATGTTTTACAAACGCAATAATCAAATAATCACTTCAAAACGCAATCCCAAACACCCTCTTAGCATCATGTTGAATTTATATACATACAATTTCTTTTTGAAAAGATATATACACAATTTAATACTAACAATTCAGTATATTCTCCTACCATTAACAAATTAACCTTTTGCAACTTTCAAAATGCTAACTTTGTTAATGTAGCAAGTAGGAACTGATTAAGGCTTAAAGTACTAACATTTACACGAACAATTAACAATTAAAACTTAAAACACTAATAACAACAATAAGAATAAAAACGAATGGTAGAATTAAGAAGAAAGATACTAATATCGGAAAAATCGGTGATATGTCAATATCGTCGATAATATTGATACAAATATTCTGACCGATATCTCACCAGGGGACTGATAACCGATATATCGCGATATTGATATATCGCGATATTAACTGCATAGGACCAATTTATGGTCTCTTTTTTTATGAATACGCGATAACTTTCCACGAAATCACCAAACACGCTAGGGTCCTCACTCTATACGCTAAAGTATATAGTTCTAATGGGTTCTGATGAAACAGTGGTTAACCAAGAGAGGTTAATTCACTGGTCTCGTCAAGTAGGGTTAATCCATTCTTTCCGAGGATCGGTGGCTTGACCGTCAGCTGGGCTGTCTCCTGCACAAGGAAAACACACCGTGACTCGTAACAAGGAGGATGAAGTGGGGGGTGCTCCTTGTTACCACTCTCCGGCGTGAGAATCAGTAATTTGCTTGAGAAGCAAAGTGTGTGATAGTAGTAGTTGTGAGGGAGTTTAGAAGCGATACCTCAAACCTGGTTTGGGATGGGTATTTATAGCCGAGGAGTGAAGGAGGGTGGTTGAGTTGTCAGACTGACGACGCGCCGCCCTTATGCAGGTGTGCCAGGCTTGTCGGCTGTGGAGGTGAAGCCACGTCCTACTGTGGTGTCAGCCTGTCGCTTACGTATGGGCTGACAGGCGACTGTCATTGGTGCCACTTGCTCTGTGATGTTAGTCCCACTTGCCTAATGGGCAGGATGCGGTGCCGCGACGCATCGCTGCCTGCGGTAACTACTGTTGTTTCCGCGTTCTCACTTTGGCTAAGATTGCGGGATGTGGTGCCAGGCCACATCGCCACTTGTGGTGACTGTTGCTGTTGTCCAGATCCCTTGTATTGATGAAAACGTTCACAGGATGCGGTGCGAGGCCGCATCGCTATGCGTACACCCATTTTCATACACCAGGTAAGGAGATATTCATAGGATGCGGTGCCAGGCCGCATCGCTTATGCCTATCTTTATTTTCCCATCTTTTGACAGATTGGATTCGACATCTGTGTTCGCGCATGCCCGCACGGACACAGATAAGTTCTTGCTGGTGAGAGTTTTTGATAAGGGTAATGGTTACTCATGATCGTGCTGACACAAGATCTGAGACCATACCCCTTCAGGTTCATATATATCATACTTGGTAAGACATTGCACTATATTAAACTAACATGATATTCATAGACTGATTTGACTAAGATATCCCAATATAAAATTAAAAAGTTGTAGCAAACAAGTGATGAAAAAAGTTGTCTTTTAAAAAACCAACTTTTTCTAATCAGTCTACTGAACTTTGGTAAAGCATATTGTTCTAAAAATGTTATCTTTTCTGACTCAAAGCTAGGTAGCATCATCCGCATGCTTCTAAAGGATTTAAATATCACGTATCATGTATGGAATTAGTTCCTTTCTGAAAAAGGTAATAATAACTTTGAAAATAATATTCCCCAGTATTGGAAGAGAAGTTGTTGAAATAACATCAAAGTAAAGTATTATAAAAACCATAAAACTGATCACATGATTCACATTACTTTGTAGTGATTACGATTTGGGAGAATGATTTGTGATGTAAACATCACGTAAGCTTTTGTGATATTAAGAGTACATGTAGAGGGTTTTAAATTATATTATCTTTACCTATATGATATAAAACATAAGTATGTTTACATGATCACCACATATTCAATATAATTATATTTAAGATCACTAAAATGTCAAAAAAACAATACTATAAATGCTATTTAGTGACAGCCAAAAATGACCCTATAAGTAAACAAATAATAAAAATATTTTTTTTCTTGTTTAGATGTTACCTACATACATAGAGGGAGAAATGTGTGTAGCAGATTTTGACATTTTCTGTGACATAACATTTTCTAAAAAAGTGAATATAAATCATAAATAATATACTTTTTATCCATATTTTTGTAGTAATAGAGAAAAAAAAAAACAATTTACCACTGTACATAAATGCCACTAAATTCACAAGCAGTAAAGTATAACTACTCTTCATAAAACATTACTTTAAGTGAGACATTTTGTTCCAAAAGTAAGTAAATTTTTTTAAAGAAAAATCACTTTCTTTTCTGACAAAAAACTGAAATAAAATTGATAATCGACTGACATGATTACATGAAACTTCTATTGTAAATTCAGATGAAATCAGTGTAAAATCAAGAATATATTAATTTCTGCTAACTAAAAGTTTTATAAAGAGTACATAATATTTATGAATGTGTTAAAGATTTAACACTGTGAAAGAGGATAAAAAACTATAATGTGGTCTAAATATAATGTCTAATCATTACACACAAAATTCTCTAGGACCACATATGGACCATATGTGTTGGCTAATACCACTTGTGTGTACAACTAGATTAATTAGACGATTATGAGCTAGGACCATTCATTTTGGCTTGCTTGTAAAGTTGCACCTACCGTAAGTATATTATCTTACTAATTAAGAGGCTCGGTGTGCAATCAATTGTTAATGATGTACCACTAACCACACATGTGTTAATATGTCCTACTTAAAGTTAAAAAGACTATTTGACTAGTCAAACACTCGATTGATCATACTTCTAATTGGTGGTGATCAAGCTTGCGTACGTCTTCCTTAGGAATTCAGATAGACTAGAATATTATATGAAATTCTAATTATAGACCTGCATATGACCTTCATTTACCATATTGACAAAGCTTTGCCAGTGGTTAAGTGATAAAATATAGTCCTAGACTCCTATCGAAAAAAAATTTCCACACATTTACATGTAGGCCTATAACTGTCAAAACTTGTCGTCATAAAAAACATAGTCCTAGACTCCTATCGATAACTTTTTTTTCTACGTGCCAAACCAGCAAGGACTTTTTTATAAGTTAGAGAACCAAGACGCTGGACTAACCGGACGAACCCACCTTATCATCCACATTGCCAGACTATGCCGGACAAACCCACCTCCCCTCACAACTCGTCCAAAATCTCACTAACCTCTTTCTTCCACATTACAAATGCACTTATGAACTTCCTTCACTCTCTCTCACTAACCTCTCTCTTCCACCTAGAGGCCAGCTTGATCCGGATGTGACTCTGGACACATATTGTGGGTGCTCTTATAAGCGTTGGCTCTATTGTTGTTTGGCACTTTGGCCCGAGCAAAGGGTCCAACCAAGTAATTCAATGGACTTAAACAAGTCACAAGTTGGTGAATTTGGAGGACCAAATTTGACAGGTAGGTTATATTGGTTTCATTTCCTATATATATTATAATTAGTATAGTAATGTCCTTGCTAACAAGTTAGGTTAGTCTATATAAACTAAGTTAGAGTCTGACATCATTAAGAGAGAAATATTAATATATTGGAGAGTCATTTCATTCGTGTTTGTGTTCGCGTAATTCTTGTGTTTGAAACTTGATTGGGACTAGACTTAGCATAAGAATAAGATATCAGTTATTGGGATAAACTATAAGTATTTACCCTGGCTAATAAAAGTTTATCTTTAACGAAAATATTAAAAAAAAAATAAACCAATCCATAAAACCCCATATATATAGACAAAAGCATGACCACATAGAAAGGCAACTTCAATATGAATAAAGCACATACCTTTACATCATTGATTGCGCATTCGTGGAGGCACAATATCCCCAAGTAACCCTTGATCTTTATGAGAATCTTGAGATGGTGGTTGAGCCATCTTTTGAGAAAAATGATCTCCTGATTCTTTCGACAGCACTTGTGGCTGGGGTTGCAGTGAACCAATAGCGCGTACTTGATCATGGAACTGTGATCTGGAACTAGAATAGTTTACCGGGTTCAGGGCTAAGGAATTGGGGGCCAATTGTCTTGCATAGACACCTTGATCATGGTGAGATACTAGTCCTCTAGGGAACCCTATCGAGTGATGGCAGTGTTGCCCTTCATATGTTGTGATTACAGTTGTAGGGTCTTCTGATGAACGCTCAACGCGTTTCTTGACTGTGCATTTGCTGTTTGTGCAACGGTAATAGCTCCTTCAAAGAATCAAAAAAAAAAAATTTAATTTGGAATTTAATTAAAACTATTGATTTAAAACAGCTTATTTAACCACAAAGAAATAAACAGATCGATAAGTAGTTTAGATAAACAATTCTTAATCCTCAAAAGAAATAACTCATTCTTGTATTAAGTTGTAATAAGCCACTCGAAAAAAAATAAATAAAAAAACACAATTATTTAAAACAACCTTGATTTCGGGTAACAACATGCATATTTCTCTACCCTTCTTTGTACGTAAGGTAGCTCTTCTCATTTTTTTTTTTTTTTTTTTTTGCAGCACCCCATGCATGTATGTATACTTAAATAATAAAATCTGAGTGCACTAATTTAATGGAAGTTACATATAAAAACAATAATTATAAAAAAAGAAAAAAAAATATAAAGGTCATTGTCAATCCGTCGGTGGTCACCAACGAATTGTTTGTTGGAAACATAAAATGTGACTGATATTTAAAATATGAGATTCTTTAAATACGTACCAAAAATATATATATTATTGCCATTTTTAACTACACAGATAAGTTAAGTATCAGTATATTTAGTTTTAGTATCTAAATAATGAGGGCTTGGAGCTAACAGATACCCTTCTTTAGCCGTTTGATATAGGGGTGAACAATTTATGGTTCTGACTTCTGAACTGTCATAATCGGGGAACTGGAATCGCCACATCTGAACCATATTGTTGTGCTTAGGGTCCGGTTCGGTTCTTAAATTAGAGAGAAAGTGGTTCCCGGTTTGGTTATAACCAACGGGTCCATTTAAAGAACCACTAGAACCAGTTTGGGTTTAAACTTTAAATACTATATTTAAAAACCCTATTAATTTATTTAAACCTTAAATATTATATTTAAAAATATTGTTTTTACGATTAAAGAATATAAAAATAGTTTTTACATAATGTTTAGATGAAGTTTTTTAAGGATTAACTAAAAATATTTTTAGTTAACTTTTGTTTTTTCACATTGTATACTTTCGTTTTATGGTTTGAAACATTATGTTGTTGCTACTTTTACTTTGGATGGTTTGAACTTTAGATGTTGCAACTCTTAGTTATATGTTTTAAACGGTTTGACTATTTTAATTTACTTGTTAATTTTAGGATTTAATTGACAACCAATTTCGACGAGAACCGTTTAACCAGGTTTCAAACCAAACCGGAACCGTTTTACAATACGGTCCAGCTCCGGTTGTTATATTTATTTAGCACTTAACGGTTCCACTTCAGTTCGATCCGATTCTAAACTGTTGTACAGCCATAGTTTGATAACATTAAATCTGAACATATGTGTGTATATGTGTGTGCATATAGTATATATATATGTCTTATTATTAAGAGACATTAGATATGCAAACCTGGGAAAAGGGCTATTTTTAACAGCTTTTTGTCCATATTTTCTCCATCTGTAGCCATCTTCAAGATGATCAATCTCACTCTTGGTCATGAATGCAAAACGTGGCTGACGAATTCTTTTGGGTCCCTTCCTTTTAACCTTACCCCTGAAAATCATTGCAACCAACTTTTATCAGTGATGATAAATAAAAACAACAGAAAAGGTTAAACGTAGGGGTTCAAAGAACTTCATTCAGTTAATTGCAATATTATATAACCAACTTATTGAAAATAAAACTATTACTACATAATGAATCCCAAAGAATATTTTATTCTATCACGGGTAAACTTGTAACTTTAACTCCTCAAAGAATATTTTATTAACAAGCACATTTAGTCACCAAAGCATTCAAAAATGTTTATCTCCTTCAAAAAAGCTATAAGTTGCATAAAATGTTTACATAATGAATCCCAAATTGCCATATCCAAGACCTTCTTGATGGGTTATTCAAAACTTTACGTTGAGTGTGTAACTGACTTTTTAATCAAGAAAATATATATAAAACTTTTTGGGTAACCAATTGCAGATACCACTTAATATGGAAAAAAAAAGTAGTACTTTAAAAAAATCTGTCCTTGAAATTAAAGAGATGACCAGAAAACATCAATTTTTGCAACTGTTAAATACATATACATATATGTAAGCATAAATAAAAATAAATAATAAAAAAAACCCAGCTACATAGTTGTTGCAAACGGATAGTACGCATTGAAAGGCCAATTTTAAATTTCAAACTCATTTATTAGAAGTTAATATTAGTAACAATAATTTATGCAATCTAAATAAAACAAATAAATAAATGCTGTATAAAACAATAGCTGATTTTCACACACAAGTGCAAGACAGCCAAGGGATAAACTTTCAATCAAAACAAAACTTTCATGAAACAACAAAAAAAAAAGTTATATTCACGAAAAAACCGGAAGCAAGAACTAAAAGACAATGTAACAAATCAATAATAGATGAACGAAAGGTACACCTACTGCAAAACCCAAGCAAAACCAAAAGGTATAGGCAAGCCATAAATGAAAACCAGATCTATGATTGATTTTAAATGTAGGACACAGTGAGATGTTGTTTAATAACGGTTATAGCCCTCTCATTCATTAGGGGCCACAAATGCAAAACTTGGTTGATGTATTGAAACATATATGTCAACAAATACTTTGATTAGATGCATTATGTTTAGTAACTTTTATGCAATTTTTACGGAGCCACATGTGCAATACCAAAAAGCAAAATTAGTGTCTAACGATTTACATGTTCCTGAAATAAAGACAATCATAATTTACTTGTTTTAGAAAAGTTGCAGAAAAGGTATGTTACTCGATACTAACATGTCACTATATATTTATACATGAAAAATCATTACAATATCTTAGATAATGTTCCAACCAAAATAAGAAAAATATAAAACTGACAGAAGAAAAACAGTTAATTACATTGATAAACATTATAAAAACTTACAACAAGTGTATATATTAAGCTATCATTTTCGTTTTTAAACAATATTAAATGTAAACCGACATGCACCAAAGCACACATGTATACGTATTTTAGATACTGTAAGTTAACGTCATATTAAAAACATAACAGTTTACAACCGTCGGGAAAAAACATTATTCCAACCACTGACTGACTCACTGTCGTCATTTTATGTGGAAAAACCAGCACGCCACCGCCGTAACGGCGGAATTGATGCTTTCTAGCTTCAAAAAACGCCCTTGTACTTTTATCTAATTCACGGAAATGCCACCGCAACTTGCGTTAGCAGCTTTTCGTAACAACTTGTTTCTTCTCTCTATAACAAATTTACGAGGGAAAAAGTTTTCACAAATTGTTCTAAAAAAAGTTAATAATTATAAAATATTATTCACTCTATTTTTTTAGAAAATGCCTCTACTAGATTTTCATGTTCACGATGATCAACGAACACTGAAAATGATTATGATTTATGAACTAACAAAATCTTCATGAAATCAGTATTTATAATTAAAAAAGCATTGTTAATTATGATATCTGTATCACACGTGAGAATAAAATAGAAAGTAATACTACTAATGACGTTATTATTGCTGCAACAACAACAAACTCACGCTCGATCTGACGACGGAGGTTTACCGCCGGAAACGGCGTCGTTTGAAGCGGTAGAAAGCTCCGGTCGATCCTCCGATGAGCTCGATGTAGCTAACGGATTAGACACCGATACATCCCCTGCTTCCTCAACAGATCCTGACAGCACATCACTAGCAACCGCACGTGCACCTGCAACTGTACCTACTTCCGGCAACGATACGGAGGTTCCGGCACCGTCAGATCCAATCCGATCGAAAACCGGCGGTTGAGGATTAAAGTTCCATCCGAAATCGTTTAAAACGCTATTTTCTCTCACATCTGTGCCGAAAAAGCTGTAATCGCCGGAGAACGTCCACGTGGAATCGGAGAAACCGCCGGCGATCGGATCAACTTTATCGTTATCATCCATACACTAATCTCGGTTGCAGATCAGAGAGAAATCAAGCTAGTTTAGAGAAAGAAAGAGAGGGTAAAAGCTAGGGTTTTAGGTTTTTAGAGAGAGAAAGAGGGGGGAAAGAACGCGTGAAATTTCTGTTGGGGGTTTCTAGTCGACGATTGATTGGTGTTTTATTTACTATTTGTTTCATTATTTTATTAGGATTTCCCTAGTGGCTAAATATTAGGTGTGTGTACGATTCAGTTCGGTACGTTTACTAGTATTAACATTATTAATCGAGGTTATCGGTTAATTGATTCGTTTAATTTGGTTATTTTGTTGGTTTTCAGTTTAATTTAGTTATTTTCGGTTAATATCCAAATCAAAAAAATGCTAAAATTTTTGCTTAAAATACATGTAATTGAGTTATAAATTAATGAAATATATATATAAATACATAAAATGAGTTTATAAATAAGTGAAATTGAGGGTATAAATGCATGAAATAGAGATATTAATAAAATAAATTGAGGTATAAATACATGAAAAAAATGTATGAAACATGAATTACATGAAATGGATGTATAAAACCCTTCAATATATAAAAAAGATTTAGTATGAAGCTACAAAATATAAATGTGTAAAACAACTTAAAACGAAATAAAATGTAATAGATAGAAGAGAAAACGGTGAACTAATATTTATGACATGGTGTAGTGACCTGAACGACAATCAAATGGTGTGACATGGTGTTGCACCATTTTCAAGAAAGAAGTTGTATTGTTTATTTACTTAGAGGAGGAGGGGTGGTGCGTTATTTTTCCGTGATAAAGGAATGTTCACGCGTGGAGAAAACATTTGACCACCGTCACCAAAACTTCAACGCGTGATAGGCTCAATTCCGTGATAAAATCAACGCGTTATGGGGTGTGGAGGTGAGGGGGTGTGGGGGTTTATTGTTGGGTGTTGTGAGTGATAATCATTGCCACCAAAAAATGTTGTGAGTGATGGAAAAATGGTTGATGACATGGCGGAACTTGATTGGATGCTTGTGAGTGATGGAATTCTATCATTAGTGATCACCCCCACCCCCTATAGTGTAAGAATTAATTTCAAACTTTAAAAAGCAAAAATAAAATCTATATGATGATAATTAATACAGAAAAAATGGGTATTAATAATCTCAACTTTAACCTACCGGTAAAGATTAGTTTCAACTCATAAAATGTTTACTAACAATCGCAACATTGAATGTAATTTTTTCAACCATCTTATACAAATTGAGCGATCTTATACAAATTGAAAATTAGCTCAATTAATTATTTGCTGACATGGATGGGCACATAATCAATCTACATCATCAAAGCTTTGTCACATAAGGCAAGCCACGTCATTAAAACTTTGTTTTTTTTTTTCCACCTAAGCAGTTCATATCAGTAAAAACTAATTAGGTTAAATTTCTGTTAATATGAGATCGCTGAAGAAAGATATGTTAAACTTCAAAGTTGGGATAGATTAGGATTAATCGACCAATAGGTTAAACTTAAATTTATTAAAATATAATTTCTCTTTTAACATAACATCTTATTATATTATTATATAATATATAATAATTTCCGGTTTTGAATTTAATATTTTTTATTATTTTTGCTTGTGAAGAAAGAATAGGTAAACGATAATACTAAAAAATGGGTGTCAACATTTAAATAGTACGGAGGAGAAGCGAATAGAAGGAAGAAAGTTGTTGGTAAGTCTTAACACCACGCGCATCAAATGGTGACTTGGTGAGTGTGGATCACTTGCGATTTATATAGGTGTTAGGATACACCGTAAATTTATATCACATCAAATCAAATCTAATCGAATTAACTACTTCTAGTTGGTTTCGAAATGAATTGGCTTGTTAGTGGTGTAAAATTTCTAACCAACTACTGGTTTTATTCGATTTCTTATCAAATTGTATACTTGTTTAAACTCATACGTTCACAAATGGAAAGTTTAAGTGTAACATAAATATGTCTTTTGATGTAACATATAAGCCACTTAGAATCGGTAGCAGTTTGAGTGACGGGATAAAACTGTTTCGGATTACATTGTAGTTGAATTAAAGCATGTTCTGACCCAAACTAGTTAAGGAGGCGTTGAAAGGGGGTGTGGAGGCGTGGAACACTACCCCTTGGGTGTGGGGGCATTTCATGAAGAGAACGAAAGGTGAAGAAACACCAAACCAAGTATATGTTCAACTTGGGCTTTGGCAGGGGCAGGGGCAAAGTAGCAATACCAATGAGCTCTATAAAAGAGAAAACACCGTTAGTACTTAACACAAAGAGAGGCTCTCTCTTTAGCCATCATCTAGTGTGAGTATCAATAAAGTTGTTATAAAAAAAATATGTTAGTACCTATGAAGTGTGACCTCACCTCCCGTTTATACTTGGTAACATTAGACGTCGCTTTCTCCATATGAGGCGGTCCCCAGATAGTTGTGACTGAAGTGTTATAGTTGTAACTGGAATGCTGGTGTCACCTCTCGTCTTATCATGGATACATCCTCACACGGAAAAATGAGGCCTTTCCACATCGACTTCTATCACGTGCCTCTCACGTAATACCTGAGTTTGACCTAACGGGCCTTGTGGCAAGGTAAGGAGATAATAGATTTGGGCCATTAATGACGGTTTGGGCCCATATCTCTTCAAACCGAATAAGTAATTCGGTTCGGTTTTTAATGCTTTTGTTTTGGTTTACTTTTCGCTGTAATCAGTTTTAAATTGAATAAGTAACACCCTTATGTTGAAAGTAATATGCTTGAGCATACCTTTTTACATTGGTATTATATTGTAAGTTTTCACGTAGCAGTCAAGTGGGAGAATGTTGAAACTTATTAAAAATGATACGACCTCGTGATTCGATAAGTTAGTTTAATTATCAAGTTATAACAATGTATTAATAAGCCTTACATTATCGGATAAGCGCATTGATCGGTCTCTCCATGACAGTATTTATATGAATAACATTATCCTTTGTGATTGTATAAATATTAAGATTTGTTCACTAATTCTTTATAAGTCCAATAAATTAATACATCTACGTAATGTTATTTTATCTGAGTTTGAGAGATAAATAGAGAAGATAATACTAAGTTGGACGATAAAAAAATACTAAAGAGTGCTCTATTATGGTAGCATCAAACACCAAACAGAACCTTTTAATAAGTGGGCCTCTTTACATTCATAAATTATGTTGAAATTAATCAAGATCCAGAAAAAAAAAAAAAAGTTGTGTGTATTCATACCCTTTTAAGTGTAGATTCATCAAGTTATATTTATGTCTTGTAATGTATTCAACTTACGGCCTTCAAGGATGCACGTATGTAACACTGCTTTATTAAAGTTTGATAATTAGTTTATCGAATAACAATCAGTAATTTATAATAATCATAATTATCAGATTATAATATTTTGAGTAAATAAAGTTGTGAGTAAACTTTTATTTTGGTCCCTGAGGTTTGGTCACTTTATCACTTTAATTCAAAACTCAAATCTTTTGAATTTAGGTCCCGGTTGTTTCAGTTTTATTGTCATTTTGGTCCAAAAGTAAAATCAACTCAGATTTCTCAAATAAAATCCTGGTACTTTGTCTTTTTACTCAGGGGCAAAATTATAACAACCCTCCTATAAACCCCTAATATAACCCTAAACGTCTTAAAATATACCCCGTATACGAAAAACGGGCCTGAAATACCTTTATACTTATAAAAATCAAATAAAAACAAAAATATGGGGTTGTCGCAGGCCGCGACCAGGACCCCCTATGACTGTCGCGGGGCGCGAGGCCCAGTAACTTGTCGGACACACATAGGCGCCACGTGTCAACACGTGGCAAAGCTATATTCGCTGACTAACTAAGGCTAGATCCTACCCTACGTTCTCGCGGGCCGCGAGAGAGTTAGATGGGGGCTTCGCGGGCCGCAAGCCGCCTCTCGACGGGCTATAAATAGGGGCTTCAGGCCTCATTTGAAACCGTTCTTTTCTTTTTCTCTCTCAAATATCTAGTAATCAAAACTCTCGGGAAATAATACCCTTAAAAAGCGAAGCTCTGTCTCCTTGTAAGTATTATAACCCTATTTATTACCCTACACGATCGATCTAAGGCTCCGTAACGCATGTCAAGGCTCTGCCTGACTCAGTCGTTGGAGTTCTGTATCGTGTTACACTCGATTGATCTAGGGCTCTGTAATGCATGTCAAGGCTCCGCCAGACTCAGTCATTGGAGTTCTGTCTCGAGTTGTATGGTTAATGTGATTTGGGTTATTTTACTAACACGTGTGCATTGTTTAATGTTAATAGATAATAACCAGAAGAATTACCAGGAAGCTTTAGTTTTACCTAAGTAAACAATGTGAGTACATCTTACTTTTTGTCACCTTTTTACCAAAACCTCAAATGTTTACAATTATACTTAACAGTGATTGAGTCTATGTATTCTACAATTACTGCCGGTATGTTGAGGTTTTGTATACAGAGTTAGCCAATGAGTAACATGACTCACAAGTCAGATGTTGACAGTACTGAATGAGTAACTGTGTAGATATAAACATTGTAGTCGCTCTCAATACTGTAAAGTTATAAAAACTGTTTTGGTTAAACTGGGATGGACTCGCCAGTATTTCTTGTTTATAAAACCTTTTTAAACGTGTTTCCGGTAACTTAATGTGAAGCTAATAGAAGTCAGTTGGAGAGCACTGAAGACTTGGAAAAGTGGCTATAAAAGTTACCTAAATAAAACGAAGTTTTGTTTTCAATAAACTAGGGTTTACCCCTATAAATGTATTGTAATGGAAATTTGTGTTTTATCTCGTTTATTTATTATAAAAAAGCTTAGTGTTTTAACTATGATAAAATATTTCCTAACTACGGTCCTGGTGTCTAATTTCCGCTGCCAAATTAATAAACACCGATACCACTCGCTCTACGCAATGTGTGTCGCGGCCGCCCGCCTCCTGCGGGCTACAACAAAAATAGTCATTATAAGTTTTATTATAATAAATTATTAATTAAAATAATAAAATTAAATAATGTATAAAAGTAGAGACTTCCATCTTCTCCAAACTCAAACATCATCTTCTCCAAACCCAAACCCTGCTCTGTTCGAAACGATTATGTGAACATCGAGAACTTAGCAGAGGCAACCACCGCCACCGTAACTTCGCCGGCGAACACGAATCTCCTCCTCCTCACTCGATCTTCGAGTTCACCGAATTCGACATCTGGAACGTCGCACCGTCGCCGGAGCTTCAAAAAACCGTAACCGCCTCTCGAACCATATAACCAAACGGTTGTCTTATCGGTTTATAGTTTAGACCGGTAGAACTGGATGAAGATGATGATTGGGTTTGGAGAAGATAATGTTTGGGTTTGAAGAAGATGAAGTTTTGGGGAAGTCTCTGCTTGCTTAAGGTCAAAGAACATTATTTAATTTTATTATTTTAATTAATAATATATTATAATAAAATTTATAATAACCATTTTGCCTTTGAGAAAAAGGACAAAATACCAAGATTTTATTTGAGAAATCTGAGTTGATTTTACTTTTGGACCAAAATGGCAATAAATCTGAAACCACATAGACCTAAATTCAAAAGGTTTGAGTTTTATACTAGAGTTAATAGCCAAAATGGTCCCTGAGGTTTGCTCAATTTTGTCACTTTAGTCCAAAACTCAAAATTTTTAAATCTGGGTCCTTAAGGTTTGCATTTTGTTGCCATTTTAGTCCAAATTTCAAAACCCCCATTTTTTACTGTTGCAACCAGCCTATTTTGTCCTTTTGCACAGGGGTATTCTGGGTTCTTGATCTCAGTTTGTTATAATAACTCATAAAAATGACCAAAATACCTCTGCACAAAAGGACAAAATAGACTGGTTGCAACAGTTAAAAAAGGGACTTTTTGAAATTTGGACTAAAATGGCTATAAAATGCAAACCTCAGGGACACAGATTTAAAAATTTTGGATTTTGGACTAAAGTGGCAAAAGTGAGCAAACCTCAGGAACCATTTTGGCTATTAACTCTTTATACTAAAGTGACAACAGTGACCAAATCTCAGGGACCAAAATGACAGTCTAATCTAAGTTTTTTTTAGGAATTTATAGGATTAACTATGCGTGAACGGAGAAAGCAAAGGAAAGGTGCGTTTTCAATCGGGACAATTGTCTGAAAAGCCTTTTCAGTTTAAAAATCTTTACGTAGTTGAGTTTTCAACTTCTCATGCCTCTTTTGGCGTTTAACTTTTCATTTTCTATCCTACCCACTTAACTCATTAGTCATGTCCATGGATTTTTAACGTTTTCCCAAAATGTAAAATACTTTTTTAAATAATGTTAAGGAAATATTAATTTTTAAGTTCTAACGGGACGAAACACTTCTCGATTTACCGTTAGGATGTTTAAAACTATTTGTATCCGAAAATCCAATCCGAACTATCCAATATTCGAATCCGAGCTATACAAAATTCGGATATCCAAATTTTCAGATTCGGGTAGTGATTTTAAATTTTTTTGGATATTTCGAATATATTTATTTTTTATTTTTATCGGATATCCTAATATCAAAAAATATCCGAAGTATCCGAAAATTTATATCTGGATATACAAAACTATTCGAAATATTCGGTTCCGAATATTAAAAAAATAATAAAAATTAAATAAAAAATTGGATATTTGTATATCCGATTCACTATCCGATCGGATACGGATTCGGATAAAAAAAATGAGGTATCCGAAAATTTCGAATATCTGGCTTTGAACAAAGTTATCTACCGCTCCTCCTGCTAATTTGTCGTGCTCCTGAATTGGACCGAATGGTACTACCAAACTCCGCTCCCACCTCCCGCTCCTCTCCAGTTTGTTTCACTCCCACAACTCTTCAAATCGAGGAGTACTTCCAGAATTTTTTATCCTCTTCCTCCTCGTCCATCTTCCACCTCAACGCCTTTTCCCCTCCCGCTTACCCACTCACCTTCCTCCTCGCTTCATAACGTCGACCCTTATAATCATATCATATTATATTATATTTTTTACATTAATTCTTAATTGGTTTCATAGAAATCCAACACGTTAATAGAGTAAAGTAGAAACTCTATAAAATAATACACTTGATACCACCAAAATTTATTAATTAAAAGAGTTATTAATTAATCGATAAATTAATAATTATTAATTTATATATTAATTAATATTTTATTAATTTATAGTAGAATACTTAGTTTACAAACACCTTTCAAGCTTCCACTTAATTCTCTTGATTGTGGATAATTGCCCTACTCATCCAAAAAATTATTGAAGGATTACGAAATGTTGAATTATTTTTTTTTTGCCACCAAACACAACTTCAAAAATTCAACCTTGTGACGCGGGGATCATACGAGCTTTTAAGATGCATTATCGTTGTCGATTTTATAGAAGTCTTTTGGAGGGTTATGAATTAGGGGTTCCAAATCTAGCAAAAATAAATGTATTAGATGCAATGAATCTTGCAATTTCAGCATGGACTATGGATGTTCGTGCAAATACAATTGCGAACTGTTTTCGTCATTGTAAACTTCGATCAACAGATAACATGACTTTTGAGAACTCAGATGAAGGTGGTGAAAGCACTCAAGAACTTCAGAATTTGATCAAAGAGTTGGGTTATCGCAATGCAATGGATGTCGAAGATGTTCTGACTCACCCAGAAGAAAATGTAGTTGCACAGTTGTTGACTGATGAAGAAATTATTGAAAGCGTTATTGGAATTAATAAAAATGATATCGATGAAGAAGATGATGAACGTTCTACAATGGAGCCCCCTTCGCGAAACGAAGCTATTAAAGCGGCAATCACATTGAACAATTTCTTGTTGAGCTATGAGAAAACAACACCAAAAGTTCTTACCATGCTAAGGAAAATTAGAGACGAGATTCAAGGGGAAATTGATTTCAACAAAAAACAAAAGACAATTGAGTCATTTTTCAAGAAACCTTCATAAATTATTCATGTAATATGCTATATATAAGGAATTATTAATTTATATTTTATATGAGGTCTAAAGAAATTATCAAAAATGTATTATCTTATAATTTTAGCGAATTATTAATTTAGCACCCTATCCCCGAGTCGGGACCGATAAAAAATATTATCTTAAAGAGTTTATTAAATAATCGAGTATTAATTTATCGAGTTTCTACTGTATATATTAATGTTATATACAAATAATTCGAAAGGGAGTGGTAAGCGATTGCATAATCCTTTATATTTCATAGCTAAATTAATATACACAAATATATTTATATGGTTGTTACAATTTTTTTACTTAAATTTGATTACGTATTAAGAGTCCTTTAAATTCAAATAGGAAAATTGAAATAAAAGAGAGTCAGATTCAAAAGATTTGACTTTTGAACTAAAATGAAAAAGTGATAAAATGTCTGTGACATTTTGTCAGTTTACCCATAATAATATATTAATATTATTATGCAAAAAGAATGAAAGTAAAACATATAAGTTTAGTGATGTTCTAATAGATGATTTGTTGTGATTATTAGACTAACACGTATAAACTTATGTGGTCATTAACTTCTAATCCATACGAATTAATTCGTGATATTTCGTAGGCACCGGAACACTGTTTATTGATGTGGACTGGGTAACAGTTCTCCTAGAGTTATTTACTGCAATTTAATCTTAAACCTTTAATTATATATTAATAATTAATAATGTATTAATTTTAAATAAAACTAAGCAACGTGGAGAAACCTCGATGGTTAGTTGCTTGGTTCAATGATAAGATTTATATGGTGGCTTAAAATTGGAAGTTACCACAACGTGAAACATGTTTTATTTTTAAATAAACTTAATTAGAATACACCTCCAATCTAAACGGGCAAAAGACCAAACAAACAACAGAACCCCCGACTTAAACGGGTAAAGGGCAAAAAAATTACAACATACATAGAGGATATTTACATCATTCCGTCCATTTAATATACTTACATGAAGATCTATTTTTAACCCAAGCATAACCCCTCAATTTTATCTCCCCTATGATGTCCAACGGACTACAAATTTTCTGGTTAAAAACAACATCGTTCCTTTCTTTCCATAAGCACTAGCATGCTATCATAGCCAACCCGTGAATTACCTTTCCCGCCTTCTTACCACTGTTAATGAAACTGTGTATTTCTAGAATGTCTTTTACTCAAAAGAAAAGAGGCGGGATGTTGCACCACACGCTAAAAGCCGACCACACCCTTATAGCCATCGAGCAAGGAGTGAACAAATGCTCCACCGTCTCCTCGAATTCGTTGCAGAAAGGGCACATGACCGAGACTATATTCTCGTAGGAAGCATATCCAAATTGCATCTCCAATTCATAATATTACATTTAATGGGCACCCAATTGCACCAGACAAAATTTGGAGGGTGACAGTTGCCTCTATCATTAATCAGAGTCTTTTTGACCGACTTCACCGAAAAACCATTATGGCTATCAATAATCCATTACCATTTGTCCTTTTCGATTGAGAGTCTCAAAGAGCTGAGAACCTTGTGACATTCCTTCCATTCCTTTAGCTCCTCATCGGACTCAGCTCCATCTCCTTGTCCAGCTTTCATTCTCTCTGCGACCTTGCACAATTTAAACAATTACAAACTGAATATATGGGGCCATCTTTCCATGAAGGCACACAAATTGTGACGTTGATATTGGTATACATGAATTAGTATTATATATAATTTAAAAACTTCTTAGTAATACTGAATTTTGTTTTTTTTTTTGTCTCTTACGATATCTTTTTCATCTTTTTTTTTTCTTTTTTTAGTTTTTCATTTTTAAGTTTTAATCGAGAACCTGATGTTATACATGTAACAAAACGAACGGTCTAATACTGACCGAACAACGTCAGTAACAAAGTTGATATTCGGTTTTATTGTTTCGAACAATGTAAATACATCTCGGTATTTTTTTGGTCGTATCATGACTTTTCTTGTTTCTCTTTCGGTAAGTGTTGGTATCTTAATGAATCGAACCAAAAACAAACGAATTCCTCTCATTAATGTTATTTTTACTATTGCATCTACGTTTCTATTAAAAACTGGGCTGCCCTGCCGCAGAGCGTGGGTGTAACCCACTAGTTTATATAGATACACACGGTGTGGTTTGTTTAGAATCTAATCTAATCTAATACTAATAAAAAGTCTACTTAATGTCAAATGGTATTCTCATACTAATAAAAGAGTCGATTTAATGTAGCATGACATTCCCATTTCAATTCACTAATATTAACATTATTATAATTGTTTTGCCGTAAAAAAACATTATTATAATTATTAATAATTATATAATATAAAACAATGAAAAATTCTTTAACAACTGAATACTAATAAATGTTTTATTCTTTACTTAGATATTACTAATAATAAAAATGGTAAAGAATAGGTTAATCTGATACTTGAAAACCAATTTACTTCCATGCTTTGAAAACACTTTTAATGTTATTAGACCCGTGTAATGCACGAGTTTAAGGCCCGTGTAATACACGAGTTTAATGATAGAATGTCTTCATAATAATCTTGATGCAAGTCTATACAGACCGATGTCCTAAATGAAGTTATATTTTTAGGCTTACCAAACCATTGATAATTACCCAAGGTCAGTGTTCCGGCAGCGTTATCAAGAAAATTCGATCGAAAGAATGGTTTATGTAATGGAACTCGACTACAAGTCCTATCACTGGGTGATCAGGTTATTGAGGCACTCATGTTACCCGGGAATAATATTGACACTCGAACGTTTATCCCTATATTTCATTTAATACAACCAAATAGAAGGATTTCGTTTAAATTGAAAAGAAGACAGTTTCCTCTCGCACTATGTTTTGGCATAACGATAAATAAAAGTATAGAGTTAATTACATAGTTGGACCCTGTGGTTTGCACAAAGTAACATACTTAGGTACTAGTAGTTTAGAATCACATTCTAGGGTATTAACTTTTCATTTTGTAACGTTTGAAGGTATTAACGTTATTTGTAGGCTTAAAATCACATTCTATTAGTACTTAAATATGTTATTTTGTGCAAACCATAGGGACTAACTATGTTAATACCCTAGAAGTTAATACCTCCAAATGTTACAAAATGAAAAGTTAATACTCTAGAAGGTGATTTTAAACTATTAGTACCTAAGTATGTTATTTTGTGCAAACCACAGGGACTAACTATGTAATTAACTCTAAAAGTATATGACAATTTCTATGTAAAGTTGGTTTGTTTTTAAAAGAATAAGTTTTTACACATAACCATATGTTGTGTCATCCATGGTAAAAAAACAATCATTTATGTAAATTTATGAATACGTTATAAAATTAAATAATTTATAATTTTATATCCTTAAACCTGTGTGGCACACGGGTGTAATAATCTACTACTAAATAATAAAAACAAAATATATGAGAACACAAAAATCATTTTTTTATTGTTTGATCCTTGCATAGAATCAAAGATAAAGCATACTAATTCTTTTTTTTAACGGCAAAACACTTTATATATATATATATATAGAGAGAGAGAGAGAGAGCCAGCAAAAAACTGAGAGAATTCAAAACAAACAAAACAACAAAAAAGAAACAGAACAATTACATCAAATCTACTATATCGAACACCACCCAATTCTCCCACTTAGGCTTCTTCAACTTAGAACGGTTACAGATCCAAAGAAAGGAGTCCTCTTTGATAAGGTCCACTGATGTGTAGTTGGTGTTATAGGTTTTTATGTATATTTTTAGCCCTTTTTAACCACTTTAGTCAACTTTTAAATTTATAAAACACGATATTTACTAACACCAAACACACATATGGGCAAGCGCACCCATCGTGAGCGTAGTATAGTGTTGGTAAGATACCGAGGTCGTCCAAGGACACAAGAGCTTTTAATACCGGTTTATCCTCAACGTCTAATCAAATCAAAAGTTTAGAAAAAAGTTTTAAACTAGAAAATAAAAAAAATAAAAAATACTGAAAATAAAAATAAAAATAAAAACAGATAGACAAGATGAATTACTTGGATCCGACTCGCCTTTAGTGTAACCTTTGATTATTTCCGTACTTTTGCACTTTTTAAGAGATTATCTTAGTTATTGTAGTAGGCCCTCTTTTGAAGCTGATGTTACCCTCAACCCAGTAGTTTGAGTCAGCAAGGATACAATACTAAAGGGTTGGATTATTGAAAGATAATTAATTAAGTTATTAATGCGTAATGTGGTAGGCCCCTCTTTTGAAGGTGACGTTACCCTCGGCTAGGTAGTCTGAGTCAGCAGGGATACAGTCCTAAGTAGCCGGGTTAATATATTAATAGTAGTTTACATATGAAGGGATCAAGAAATTCGGACCCCCGCCATCCAATATGTAACACCCCGAAAACGGGTTTGGTAATCAAACCATACTAATAATAAAAGACGGGTAAAGTACCGTTAGTGGTAAAGTTAACCCGGAAAATATTAGGATTTATAAAATTAAACCTAATATTTTATAGAAAGGGAAAAAAAAGCTTTTGAGAAAATAAAGTTTATAAAAGCCCGAGTTAACAGGACTTAAAATAAACTGAGTTATAGATTCCCCGAACCCACTAATTTAACTAGGAATGTTTAACCTAGTTAATAGATGGGAATATTGTTAGAAATAAGTAGGTTGTGGCCTACTTAATAACGAACCAAACACGAGGAGTTAAAATGGGATAACTTAACAAGGTTATTTAATAAAAGAAAATCAAAACAAAACACACACTTGAAGTGTGTGTTCTGGATCGAGCTCAGGGGGCCCCCAAGGAACCAAAACCCTAATCCACATATATGTATCAAATTGAAGGTCCAAATGATGCACAAATTCACAACCGAACATGGATTAATGATCACCCAAACTAGGGGATCATAAGGTATGTAAAATCTTGTTGTTTAGTGAGGTTGTAAAAATCTGATAATCATCCTAATCGCGAATTAGGCATGGATTAGAGAAGCTATGGCTAGATTAGTGATATATACTTGCTTAGGAACGAAACCCTAAGTGAAAATCATACATAACATGCTATGAATTGAAGGATTTGATGAATTAACACACTTAGATAAGTGCGTTTTAATGTTATGATGAAATTGATGATATAACTATGCTTAGAATCAACATGCATGATAACGAATAGAAGGTGTTAAGATCTTGATATAGATGCTTGAAATCATGTTACCTAGTAGTTAGTGTATAAAATTTGATTTCGTTAGTAGTTCGGATGAAATGCCTAAGCGAAATTCAATAAACCAAATATGCATTGAATAAGTTGATAAGTCGATTGACTTTAAAAAGTCAAACCGACCAAGTATATGATCGAATGATAAATTCGACATAAGAAGCGTATGATGGAATAGTCGTAAATGATTATGACTAACCTAACCATCTTACAATTACAATGATAGTTTGACGCTTGGCAAGCTAGGTGAAAGCTTGGGGAAAGAAGCGGGTCAAACGAATCAAGAATGAAGGAAAAGCATAATTCGGATGCAAGGTAAGTATAGCTTACACTAGTCTTATATTTTAGAATATTCTTTTTTCGTATTAATTAGGAATAAGACAAATACCTAATTGAGATATGGTGTTCCGGCGTGTAGTCGTACGGAACAAGATAAATCAATATGATAAGAAACCATATTGATGGCTAAAAATGAGTTAAATCGGTAATTCGATCATATTATGACGAATGAAACATGTACTTTTAATGGTTACCATACAAGGTAAATCATAATAACCAATAAGGGTAAAATGGTAATTGGTCACACGTTGACCATAACCATTAGTTTTGAAAGATACTTATGACGTAAGCCATAATAGGCCAAAAAGTGTTAAGAAATGAATTTATAAGTAAAATGACCTCACGGTGTAAACCGGAGCGAGACATATATACGAGGTGGTAATAAATGTCATCTCGCTAATATAATCGGTCACTTAGACCAAACGGGTCAAAAGGTGAAGATACCACCCTTTGATAATATCGACTAATGAATATTGTCGAGTTTTATGTTCACAGGAGTGACTAGTTAATGGATAAGATGCATCTTTATCAAATAGCGATTATCAAAGCAAGGTATTAAGAACGAGTCAATATATTGATCCGAGCCAGGTATAGGTAATAGGGTAACTACCCATTTAGAATGTAAGATTCAATGGGAGTTAAATGAAGTCTAAAATAGACATTCGGTTACTTTAATAGGTAAACCGAATGTTTCAAATAATGAACATTGCGTTTGGAAAGCGTAATGACTTTTCAAACAAAAACATAGGTAAAAAGAGGGCTTTGTGGGTCAAACATGCTTTCCAAAGCCCTTCGTCGTAAATGAAAGGCTAAAATGGACTAAAACGCCCTTGTAAGCTAATTTGAATCAAACGACCTTTAAAGGTAGTTTGGAAACAAGTTTTATGATTAAACAAATACTTAGAATAATTATAAGAAGAGAAAGATAAAATCTTTGGTCGATTGATTCTATAGGAGTCTTTGCCGTAAAATAATGATCCGAGGGGTAAAACTCGGAATTTAGACATTACCACGTTAAATCCACCACAAATATAGTTGTGGTGGAAGGCTATTTGATAAGAAAACGTGGTAATATAATGCTAGAAGCGATTAAAAGTAAATTGTGTTTTAAAAGTACTTAAATACCCTTAACGGGTCAAAATAAGCATATGAGCGAAAACGGGTTAAAATATATAAGAAACCCACAATTAGAAGCTAACATGGTAGATAATATTGAATTGAAGAGGTTCATGTGAGATAATGATCAAAAAATATGTTTGTTTGATAAATGCATAAACAGGTCATAATTTGGTAAAAAGGTAATAAGCCGAAGGCATAAAAGTCTCAAAATTTATTAAGCCGGATGTCGGATTTTAACTCCATATGATGGAGAATCAAATTACGATCACGTAGGAAAAAGAATCGTGTAAAACGGATCAATAACGAATGAGTTATGTCCGTTTTCGTGAAACTTGGGTTGGCTGGGAATTTTGCAGCAGCAATGAAGTAACTTGCGGTCAAAAAAGGGGCTAGGTGTAGCGTCTAGCCCCTCCTGATTCCGAAAATTGTTTAATTTTTGTTTGTTTGACCCATATAACTTGTTTAAACTTGTTATTTAATTACCAAAGCTAACTTTTAAGTTGGTTTTGGTCATAGGTGAATGTCAAGGATTCCCGGACGAAGATCAAGCTCAACGAAGAACCGAACACGACCAAGATACAAGCTTCCACACTGTGTTGCGTCGTAACTTTTAAACGACGAACTCATATACAATATGTTGTCAAACTTTTAAACTGTAAAGTTTTTAGTAAACCCGTATTTTATATGTACGTGTATTCGTAAGAACACAATTAATTGTCGTTTTTAGTACTAAAACCCTTTTATAATAGTGAGGGTGTTACACAATACCAGTGGGTATTGAAGGAGGTCCTACTAAGCTTGACCCGGGTCCTTGCAGGAAGGCAAGACTCTTACCAAACCATTCCCTTAACCCTCGACTAGGTAGCCAACACATCTCCATATAGACCGTGGAGATATGAATGGTGTAAATCTTTTATTTTATATAGACAGTAAAATAACGCCAAGACACCACGGACAAATCATAAGGAAGACTCACCTTCAACATAAGAAACTAGTTATTAAAGTCATTAATACATAACCAAATAAAAAGTGCGAAAAGATTAAAAATAAAAAGTATTACACTAAATGCTTGTCTTCACCAAGTGATGTAAGAGACTTAGGCAAACATGGCCTTTGATTGTCAAGAACTCTTACGATCAATCTTGGATCCCGAGACTACTACACACACTCTATGATGGATGATGGATGATGGTGGTGGATGATGGTGTTGTGGTGGTGGTGGAGTGTGGGTGAAGTGTGAGACAGGTGGTTTGCCAAGGGATGATTTGCAAGTGAGTCAAGCACCCCTATTTATAGTCTGCACAGAAGCCCGGACATGGCCCCGTGTCCATTGGGCACGGCCCCGTGTCCACCCATCTTCTCTTTCTTCATTAATTGCAGTTTGTCAGCATTAATTGACCACGCCCCCGTGTCCGGTGGGCATGACCCGTGTGCAGAAGCGTATCTGTACTATCAAGATTTCCCTTAATTCTGCGAATCTTAGAGTTGACCACGGCCCCGTGTCCGCTGGGCACGCCCCCGTGGTGGGTGATAGAAGCTTCTACAACTTTGTCTTTCCTGCAGTCACTTGGGCACGCCCCCATGTTCATTAAGCACGGGGCGTGTTCAGCCTTCTGTTCTCTTGTTTTTGCTTGGAAGGATGTTGTCGAGGGGTCGGGCATGCCACGTTTATTCCTTTTCTTGTATTTATGTTAGATTTAGCTGCCTTTTTGCTTCTTTTGTTCATTTGAGCTCATTTAATCCTGAAAATACAAAAGGAAGACAAAAGCACACTTTTTCCAACATTAGTACTAAAAAAAGGGTTAGTTTTATGACACAAATGATGTAATTTATATGTTGCATTTTGCACAAATCAAATACCCCCACACTTGAATCTTTGCTTGTCCTCAAGCAAAACTCTTTATAATGTGGCTTTACACTCCCAAATGGAATGGGTAGAAGAGAAGGTTTTGGGCTTGTCATAGAGTGTCGGGATTCCAAGATTTTTATTAGGTTTTATTTTTATTTTATTTACAATCCTATTCGTCATGACTTATTTAGAACATTTACATAAGAGAAATTACTTATTTGGGCATAACATGCCTCTTTAAAATTCCATTTATATACAAGTTCACATACCTCACGGGAGATCACTCAACACTCGGCCGAAGATGTATTCGTGAAACACTCGGGACCGGCATGGAACTTACTCCTACCATATGCTTGCCAAGCAATCAATCCTCCTCCTTTTTAACTATAAACCTTTGTAGATATCAAGAGGACTTTGAGGAAGGGTTAGGCTTGGATTAAAGGTAGGTGGTTGGGTTAGTGGTTAGTAGAAAAGGGCGAAAGGCGTAAAAAGCGTCGGTTTTCGCAAGACTTTTATTTTTGTCTATAACTTTTTATTTTAATGAAGCAAATCTTTTAAACAAAGTTCTTTTTGATGAACTTGTTTGTTTTATTTCCTGGCTTCATCATCATTTTTTTAAAGGAATGTCATATGAAAAACCGAGCTTTTTACTAAAATAAAGGGTTTAAAATGAAAAATGGTTTGGGTGGGTAAATGGGTGTTTGTTTTGTGGGTTAAGAAATGAAAAGATTTAGGCTCAAAGGGGTTAACTAGGGGATTTTGGGTAGGTGGTAAAAAAAAAAAGAAAAATAATGGTGTAGAAATAAAAAGGGTTAGTCCTAATGCCTCCATCATTTATTTACTCGGGTTTAAGTTGGTAAGGACCAGGAATGAATCGACGTGGCAAGTTCTAGAGTTGTAAGAAACCAAGCGGCTATTCACACAAGAAACGAAAAATGAGCATTTAGTTTAAAGATGTGTATTTGTATGCTCAATAAAGGCACAAAACTCACTTTTTGTGGGAATGGGTTTTTATGTGATCAAGTATATATAATCAAATTTTAACTAGATTTGTCATGTCGTTTCATAATTTTCTTATGCTGGTTCTTTTTATCACGACGCTATCGGTTGTAAATTTGTAAAAATTAAACCTTTTTAAAACTTGTAATTCCCAAATTAAACCGAGACAAGTAAAAAGAATGAAAAATTTTTGAAAAAATTTGGGGTGATTAGCGGTTCCAATAGAGTTTTGTGTAAGGCTTGTGATTAGGACTTCCAAAAATTCAAGGTTTTAGCATCCCCCCACACTTAAATTACACATTGTCCTCAATGTGTCCCAAAAATAAGTTTTTAGGTTGATTGAATGTGTAAAAGTGTGTTTAAAAACAAAATCTAATGTTACTGGGCGTCTGGACACGGGCCCGTGGTGTCCGGGCACGGCCCCGTGTTCAGATTGCCAGTAACAGAGATCTTTAAAAAGAAACAGAAGCTTGGGCACGGGGGCGTGTTCGCCTGGGTCCAGTTACCTGAACTGGGTGATTTCCTGCAGATTGTTCAGCACGGGGCCGTGTTGGGTGGGCACGGCCCATGCTGAACTTGCTGTAACGAAGAAAAATTGTCGGGTGGCTCTGTTTTTGTGCATGGGGTGCTGGTTTAAGTTTCCCTTGGTATCCTTCACCATACCGAGTGTGTTTTATTTAATACAACATCATCCAAACACCAATTTAATTAAAACCATCATTCCATTTAAATAGAAAGAGTTACATAATATTCCTAATAACGTAACATTTTAGATAAATAGGTCAAAAAACACAAGAAGTCTAAACCCGAAAAGAAGTTCTAGCTTATGGTTTATTCTAATAGCAAAAATAGAAAGAGTTACATATTATTCCTAATAACGTAACATTTTAGATAAATAGGTCAGAAAACACAAGAAATCTAAACCCGAAAAGAAGTTCTAGCTTATGGTTTATTCTAATAGCAAAATTTCCGAAAAATAATTTTCTCGGTTGGATGCGGCTTAAAGAACTTCTTTCTCCGGGTATGGGTCCCTCACACGTCGGCGAGCCACTCTTCTATCTCCCTAGGGAGAAGAAAGGCGGGCTCATTTGCATCATCATTTTGAGGGGGTGTAACTTCCACCGGGATTTCTTGCAAATTGTCAAGAGGAGGTTCCACGGGGATGTCATCCCATCCGGTAGGATTGTTAACTCCAAGTGCTAGGTTCCAATTCTCTTGAGGGAAGATTGGCTCCATGGGAGGTGTCACAAGAATGTCCAACCTCTGGTGCAAGAGGTTGATTTCTTGGAAACTGTTTTCCAACCCCACCATAAGATAATTTATACGGTCTATTAGGACCTCCTCTACCGATGTCATCTCATCAAGAGCTTCACGTAATACCATCACGTAGCGTACGAGAGTTGCTTCAATTGAAGACCTTCTTTCCTTTCTACTGTTTCTAGAATGTGCAGAAGAGGTTCCACTGTTTTGGCTTGACATTCTACGAAAATAAACCGAAAAGAGTTCATTTTAATGAAACAGTAACCTCGGGCACGGCCCCGTGCTTAATGAGCACGGCCCCGTGTTCACCTTTCTGCAGATTTTTGGAAAAGGAATCTTGGAGTTTCAAATTATTTTTCCAACTTTTGAAACATTTTTGAGCAGAAATAACTTAAAACAATGTTGTAAAACTTATTTTTAACAAGATTTCTTGAACAAAAACCCAACAAACACCACAATAAAGCTTGGAATCATGGTGATCTCAAGCTCTAATGGAGGTGTTGTGGTAAGAAAAATGAAGAAGAAGGTAATGGACAATAGAGGAAAGGACAAGATGGTTGTTGAGATTTAAAAAATACCTAGGATGGTATGTGTGAAGATCCCACCAAATCTTTGTCCCTGGAATGGTCCAAATGTGTAGGATTCTTGGCTTCATTTATAGAAAACGACAGCACGCTGGACACAGCCCCGTGTCGGCTGGACACGACCCCGTGTGCAGACAAGATCCTGACACATTTTGTCCGTATTCTGACAAAAAGTCAGAAAGGAATCTTTTGGTGGACACGGGGGCGTGCTGACCTGGACACGGCCCCGTGTCGAGAGGCTGTTTATGAAGTTTCGTCTAGTTTTAAGGAATTTATCCGGATCAGGTGGTTCCTTACTGGATGGAACAACACCGAAGTGCCTGAGATACCTTAATTGCTCTAAATTTAGACGAGAACGCAAGAGGTTATCGGTAAGGGTGATTCCTATGCTAAATGTAGGTGGACAAGTCCAACCCTTTCCCGGGCTCTCGTTAAAGAAGGTGTATGTCGAATCGCTCAGGTCTATGTATGCATCGAACGAAGTCGATGGGGGAGTCCTTCACAGCACAATCGACACAGGGATGACTATCGGTCAAGTTTTCTCTAGAGTTAGAGGTGATTTCGGGAACAACGAAGTTGTTTTTATCCGAATGCGATCTCAATAATTCTTCTTGGGTATCGTCTTGAGATGAATTAATGATATCCATCTTAAGCTCTTTTAACCAATTAAGAATTAGATCTTCCATTTGAAATAGTTCATCAAGAAGTATTTCTCCTAGAAGGTCTGGTTGAGAGCATTCGCGGGAGAGATAGGGATTATTTTTACTTTCGCCCCTATTAAGGCTACAGGAAAACAATGGATCTATATAGTGGGGCTTGTAATTTAGAAAATAACATTCTAAATCTTTATGAGGGCTACCACATATTTGACACCACGTACCATAAGAGGGCCGATAGTAAAAAAAATCAGTATCGCTCATGTTTGTGTCAGAAATTACCAACCATCGGGATCTTACGGTTCTGTTTTTAGTAACTGATGCTTGGGCACGGGGCGTGTTGAGTGGGCACAGCCCCGTGTTCATCTACTGTCTGACTTAAAACAGGATTGCCAGTACCAAAGATTGGGCACGGGGCGTGTTCAGCGGGCACGGCCCGTGCTGAGTTCTGCAGAAGCTGAAAAATTAAGAAAAATCCTAAAAAACAGAAAAATAAGAGAAAATGATTAGGCCGTTGATTCCTAACTTTCTTAAAATCCTTGTGTCCCCGGCAACGGCGCCAAAAACTTGATGCATAGTTGGTGTTATAGGGTTTTATGTATATTTTTAGCCCTTTTTAACCACTTTAGTCAAGTTTTAAATTTATAAAACACGATATTTACTAACACCAAACACACATATGGGCAAGTGCACCCATCATGAGCGTAGTATAGTGTTGGTAAGATACTGAGGTCGTCCAAGGACACAAGAGCTTTTAATACCGGTTTATCCTCAACGTCTAATCAAATCAAAAGTTTAGAAAAATGTTTTAAACTAGAAAATAAAAAAACTAAAAATGCTGAAAATAAAAATAAAAATAAAAATAAAAATAAAAACAGATAGACAAGATGAATCGCTTGGATCCGACTCGCCTTTAGTGTAACCTTTGATTATTTCCGCACTTTTGCACTCTTTAAGAGATTATCTTAGTTATTGTAGTAGGCCCCTCTTTTGAAGGTGACGTTACCCTCAACCCAGTAGTTTGAGTCAGCAAGGATACAATCCTAAAGGGTTGGATTATTGAAAGATAATTAATTAATTTATTAATGCGTAATGTGGTAGGCCCCTCTTTTGAAGGTGACGTTACCCTCGGCTAAGTCGTCTGAGTCAGCAGGGATACAATCCTAAGTAGCCGGGTTAATATATTAATAGTAGTTTACATATGAGGCGATCAAGAAATTCGGACCCCCGCCATCCAATACCAGTGGGTATTGAAGGAGGTCCTACTAAGCTTGACCCAGGTCCTTGCACGATCTATACACTGAACAAGGCAAGACTCTTACCAAACCATTCCCTTAACCCCCGATCAGGTAGCCAACATATCTCCATATAGACCGTGGAGATATGAATGGTGTAAATCTTTTATTTTATATAGACTGTAAAATAACGCCAAGACACCACGGACAAATGATAAGGAAGACTCACCTTCAACATAAGAAACTAGTTATTAAAGTCATTAATACATAACCAAATAAAAAGTGCGAAAAGATTAAAAATAAAAAGTATTACACTAAATGTTTGTCTTCACCAAGTGATGTAACAAACTTAGGCAAACATGGCCTTTGATTGTCAAGTACTCTTACGATCAATCTTGGATCCCGAGACTACTACACACACTCTATGATGGATGATGGTGTTGTGGTGGTGGAGTGTGGAGTGTGGGTGAAGTGTGAGAGAGGTGATTTGCCAAGGGATGATTTGCAAGTGAGCCAAGCACCCATATTTATAGTCTGCACAGAAGCCCGGACATGGCCCCGTGTCCACCCATCTTCTCTTTCTTCATTAATTGCAGTTTGTCTGCATTAGTTGACCACGCCCCCGTGTCCGCTGGGCACGACCCCGTGTGCAGAAGCGTATCTGTACTATCAAGATTTCCCTAGATTCTGCGAATCTTAGAGTTGACCACGGCCCCGTGGTGGGTGATAGAAACTTCTACAACTTTGTCTTTTCTGCAGTCACTTGGGCATGCCCCCGTGTTCATTGAGCACGGGGCGTGTTCAGCCTTCTATTCTCTTGTTTTTGCTTGGGAGGATGTTGTAGAGGGGTCAGGCATGCCACGTTTATTCCTTTTCTTGTATTTATGTTAGATTTAGCTGCCTTTTTGCGTCTTTTGTTCATTTGAGCTCATTTAATCCTGAAAATACAAAAGGAAGACAAAAGCACACTTTTTCCAACATTAGTACTAAAAAGGGGTTAGTGTTATGCCACAATTGATGTAATTTATATGTTGCATTTTGCACACATCATCCACTGTCACACCCCGATTTCCACGTGTCTCACCGGTGGGCCCGGTGGGGGATTACTGTGACGTAGTTGGCAACAATATAGTCAAACCACACAATATATGAATGCACAGCGGAAGCATAAAGATAATTATATTTCAACCATTGTTTGTAATATCAAATGTATTACGAATAGTCGAAAGGTATCCATAGGGGATTAAATAAAAATATAAGTATTGTTCAACAGACGTAGGCATCTTAAGCTTGCGAGACTCTTTATGATGCTAAGGAGAAATATCCAGCCAATTACGCATAGTACCTGCATTTAGTCTTTTTGGGAAAATACGTCAGTTTACATTGGTAAATACATTCAACCGACACTTTTTAAAAATGTTTATTAAAATTGATTTGAATGCACAAGGCACAAACTCTTTTATAACTTGGGAGAATTATTTAAATTTATAATCTTGTGAATGAATTACATGTTCCTTATGCATTCAGTAGCCCGGATCAAGTCCGGGTTAAAGATCAATAGACACACCACATCAACTATTTATGCACTGACGAGTGTACGCCTACACTCCGCGCTTAGGTCGTGGCCATTTCGTAAAATGATGCCAGGGATATCCGGGACATGGTCATTAACCCCCCAAAGGCTTTTAAGTAAACAAGACTGTTTAAACGAGCCGATCAAATTTATTCAATTACCCACTCAACGGTGGAGAATTTGATGCCCGTTCAAGCGGTATGCTATATACCGTAACCCACGCCCGTATAACAGAAAATAAGTTAAAAGTATTTACCTTTGCAAGTATAAATCCTTAATCGAATAAATTTCAAATAGCTTTTACTGGTCTCCTATTCTGGAATGAAGGTTTAAAATAACCTATTAGAATCCTAACGGGTCTTTAATTTAGCCGTAGCTTAGACCGGTCAGTTTCAAAGGATAGTTACGGTTTAATCGCGTGAAAGGCGAAAACTGGGAATGGAATGTGATTTGGACCCAACAAGTTTGAAGACTTGTTTTATATGGGTATAATAACCACACTCTGGAATTTGGGGTCAAAACAATATGGTTTGACCCATTTCGGCTAGTTTATGTAAACTAGTTACATAAGCCGAACCGTGCGCGCAAAAGGCATAACGGGTAACCGTAAGAGTCCTACACTGGTTTCCTAAGTCAATATGCTTTAAAGAGGTTGTGGTATCAGTAGGATACCTTCCATAATGCCTGTAACGAGTTTAAGTTCATATTATGCCCCGTAGGGGTATTTCGGTCTTTTTAAAGATTATAAAAGAGGTTTCTGAGTTCTACAGGAAATCTGAGTTTCCCGAATAGTTTATAAAGTCCAAAATACTTTATTTATTATTTAAAATCAGTAGCAACTAGAATCGGGTCAAAAGACCTTGTAGAACTCAAGTTATGGCCGAAAAGGGTATATTCGGTATTTACCGAACCATTGCCATAACCGCAGGTTATGAGCAGGTTAAAAATAATTAAAAATCTTTAAAAATACCAAAATATTATTTTACATCAGTGTGTAAAAGGGTTGGTGTCGAAATCTGGGTTTAGATAGGCGTTATGCTAATTGCGCTATTTAATTACAAAGTTTCCGCAATTTGCGCTATTTAGCATAACTCCTATTCTGGACCTCGGATTGACGTGAAATTTTAGGGACATGCTTAGAATTCAGTAACTATGGTTATGGTTCTTTCACATGTCCGACATTCTCGTTTTAAATTAAAAAGGGCGTTACGGTCAACTTTTAAGCATTTAACGGAAAGGTGTAAAAGACTCGGACAAACAACGAACCAGTCACAGAGGGTTATACCATCATGTAACCTGGTCCTAAGAGAGTCCTAAGGCATATCTAAATCATATTTTAACGGGTCAGAACTGAAGTCAAAGCAATAGTCAAAGCTTTGCGACTTTCGGCTCCGAACCGGGTCAAAATAGCAAATGGTCGGATCAAACAAGCTTAGACTAGTTAATATACTTATTATCATGTTTTATGAGTGTTTAAACAGGTTACACATCATCTACATTACTGATTATGCATTAAGTCGCTAAATGGCATTTCTGTTGACTTTTTCTAAGCACGTTTGACTCGACATTCGGACTAGTTAGAGTGGGAATCAGAGGGTGCCCTTTTAGGGGTTTAAAGCCCACATGATTACCATCATATAACTACCTTTGATTCAACAAACCACTGGACCATTTGTGATTTATCGCAAAGTCAATCGTTAATTACGACGGATTGACTTTTAAGCTAAACTATGCATAAACTAAGCCACAAAAGGTTAGGCACATTTACAGAAGCTTGGTGCACGACTAGGGATGATAGAAGAATTCTTTTGAGCTCCAGAGGTGAACTAGAATGCAGGTTTGAGGTGTGTTGAACATTGGTGCAATGCATTGGCTTTTATAGTGAATTTCCATGCTCAAGATCATTACAACTCACTCTACAATGGTTCATGGATGATCAGCAGGTGTCCTATAGTGCTAGGGGACATGTAGAGGGCGCCCATGCTTCAATTAATGCACACAAGATCGTTCACAAGCTCAAACATTGAATCTGTCCAAGAATTCTGCATCTGGGACTCGTACGCGGCCCGCATTAGGATTCAGGCCACTTGGACGCGGGCCGCCTGAATCCATAAGTCAGTAAACGAATCCTCAACTGGCGCGCGGCCCGCATTAGCTCACCCATTATCTTAACGCGGCTCGCCTGAGGGTTGATTTCCAAGATTTTCAAATCTTTTGTAATGATTAACCTGACCTTTCGGTTTCGAAGGGGTAACTTTGCGATTTGGCCCTCGATTATTTACAATTAAGGGCCTCGTGACTTTTACCCGCATTGTTAAGTCCCTGGTTAGTTTAATTACTATCCGAAAAGCCTTAACTTTTATTGTTGACGCTTTTAATCCCTCGCATACGAATTTGATCATAACTTTCTCGTTTTAAAACGGAACTTCGCGAAATTTATATCGTATATTCTAGTGAGCGTATTTTACTGTTACAAAGCCTCGGGTTCGTCAAAGGGTCACTCAGAGGTATAAATTAAACATGTTGACACAATTAACCCCTGTAGCTTGTAATCTCTCACTTTCTTCCGCGTTTCGCTTCGTACGATCCATGATTTATTCGTTTGAAGGTACGGGCATCGTTTAGGGTTACTATACAGTATATTTACCCTTCGTTGACATTTTTAACCCTCGAATTTACATACTTTCAAGGTTTGTCAACTTCAGTCCTTTATTTAGTATTTAAATGCCACATGTAAACTCAAGACACGTGTCAATACATCATTGGACACAAAATTTCGAGGTGTTACATCCTCACCCCCTTAAAATAAAACTCGACCCGAGATTTACTGAAATAAATAAGGGTATTTTTCTTTCATCATGGATTCAACCTCCCACGTGAATTCGGGACCTCTACGGGCATCCCATTTGACCTTAATAATAGGTACATGCTTCCTTCGAAGCTTCTTTACCTGTCGATCTTCAATCGACAAAGGTTTTTCCACAAATTTCAAGCTCTCATCTATATGCACATCTGTATGTGGTATTACCATTGATTCATCAGCGAAGCACTTCTTTAGATTGCAGATGTGGAACACATTGTGAATTCCATTGAGCTCCTCCGGTAAGTTTAACTTATAGGCAACTGACCCGACACGTTCGATAACCTCGAAAGGTCCTATGTATCTCGGGCTTAGTTTGCCTTTCTTACCGAAACGCATCACCCCCTTCCAGGGTGATACCTTAAGTAACACTTTTTCACCTACTTCGAAGTGAAAATCTTTAGGCTTTGGATCTGCGTAACTTTTCTGCCTATCTCGGGCAGCTTTGAGACGGTCTCGAATCTGGACAATCTTGTTCGTCGTCTCGAAGACTATCTCTGGTCCTGATAATTGGACATCTCCAACTTCCGCCCAACAAACAGGCGATCTACACTTTCTACCGTATAATGCCTCGAAAGGCGCAACCTTAATGCTGGTATGGTAGCTATTGTTGTAGGGGAATTCGATTAGTGGTAGGTTCTTATCCCAACTACCACCCAAATCGATTGCACATGCATGTAGCATGTCTTCCAACGTCTGAATAGTACGCTCACTCTGACCGTCTGTCTGAGGATGGTAAGCCATACTAAAATTCAAACGTGTGCCCAAAGATTGCTGGAAACTTTTCCAGAAATGAGACGTGTATCTAGTATCTCTGTCAGAGATAATAGACACAGGTATGCCATGTAAGGATACAATCTTATCAACGTATAACTGGGCTAACATGTGTCACACCCCCAAAATCCACACGCGGAGTACCACCGCTTGGGAGCGTGACTGACCAGGATCAAGCCATCAATCATATCAAACATAGCATTTAATATAAAAGTAAATAATGTAAATCATCATGACATGATTGATGTTTCAAACCAACATCGTTTAAGTAGCGGAAGCATAGTATGAAATCTCAAAGTAATTATAAGTTTGAATATCGTTCATGATCCAAATCCCACAATGACCTGCTCCTCCCTGTGCAAGCTCCATAATGAACCTAAGGTCCTGCAAGGCATGCAGCAAATAATCAACAAACTAGTTGAGCGAGTTCACAGAAAGTAAGTTCATAACGTAATGTATAAGTATAGCTAGTGGGGGCTTCCCATACTAGTGTGTGCTAAAGGTGGGGGCTTCCCAAACCTTGTGTTCATAATTCTGGTGGGGGCTTCCCATGTTTATCCTGGCTAATGAGGGCTTCTCATTAACGGTACTTACTAGACTAACTTCCGACCATGTGTTCTTCTTTACTGAGAACAGGAAAACGTACAGGGTCACATAGGCTTTACGTGACGTGCCCTTCCCCGAGGACAGTGGTACGCGTGGGGGCTACGTAGGCTTTACGCAGCGTGGCCTTCCGACCTGGAAGCCAGTGAATGGTATTGGGTTACGTAGGCTTTACGTAACGTGTCCTCCCGACCCGGGAGACATATGGCAATTATACTGGGTTACGTAGGCTTTACGTAACGTGTCCTGACTAACCTGAGGACGATGGTCTATAGTCTGGTATATGCGTAAGTACGAGTTACTCCTTTTACAATAACATATCCAACCCAATTCCCAACCCGGGAATCCCATGCCTTGGCTGTGTGAACTCACCTTGGTTTGCTCGGCAGATACACAGAAAGTACAAGTAGCAAGTAAATGGTCACTCACGTCCTATCATGGTTATTATACGAGTCAGGTTCGTATATAGCACGTATATAGTGATCACGTATAGTCATGGCAAACATGTACGCACGTAAGCAGATAAGACATAGCATGTGAGGATTCAATTGTCTAAGTCCAACAATACCCGGCCCAATAGCAAACAGTCCACAATTCAAATCGTTGGGCTCAATAGATTGGGCCCGTGACAGTGAAGGCCCAACAGTGTGCGTGTAAACGATGGTCTCGAGTCGCAACGGAGATCTCGAGTCGCAACTGGAGATTACGAGTCGCAACAGCTGGTTGCGAGTCGCAATGGTGATCTCGGTTCATCATGGTCTGGTTACGAGTCGCAACGGGACTCGCAACCGTGGTTTCGGCTGGTGCTGTTGTGGTTTCGAGTCGTGACCACGAGGTTTCGACTCGCAATCTGAGTCGCAACCGTGTGACGTGTGTAACCGGTTTCCATAAATCCTGCATTGACTTATCCGTGATTTCAGCTAACAGTTTGGTCAGTTTCGGTAACAGATCAATTAACATAATTTTCAACAATCATTTAGCATGATATCGATCAAACAGAACAATTGCAACACAAATTCATAAGAACCCTAATTATATCCTGCATGAACACATCTAACAATTCATCGACAAACCAACATTCAAGTTAACCCGATGCATACTATAGCCGATTACTTGATCATTCGGTAATACCACAAGATCATCGATCCTTATGTAAATCATGCTTTCATATAAATCCGATTTATGTCCAAGTTAATCACATGATTACGATATATCATAACAGCCGATTTATCAATACATTCGTTTCTAAGTTTAACCACAATTACAATCTGGTTAACTTTATCATAACAACTAATCCGAAGGCCAAACATACCCACGTAATCGAACCGGCCCTAGTTCATAATCATGCAATTCTATTCGGTTCGATCTAAGCATGAAATCAAACATCACTTAACACAAAAGCATAACATCATACTAACCGATTACAAGAAGGAGAGTGTGATCCGATCGAGATGATGGTCCTGCCGTCGAGTTCTAAGCAAGCCGAGAGAGAGAGGAAACTAGCTAGGGTTTTGTGTGTTTTTGTGTTTTGCAAAAGTAGTAAAACAATCCCCTAGTTCCGGTTTTGTGTGTTGCGAGTGGGGAGTGAGCCGAGCCCAACTCGGGTATCAAGTGGAGTCCGATTTCAAGGTGGCCCAAACGAGCTTGTATGACCGGTTTGCTTTGTGCAATCGGTTTTAGTGTGTGGTTTGGGTTCGGCTCAATTAACATACAAATATATCACACAATACACATAACGACATCTCATAAATCACGAAATATTCATTAGCTCAAAATGTCACATAAACACATAACGTTACATCAAGCAAGCCTAAAGTTCGAGTTGTCACATTATCCCCAACTAATTGGAAATTTCGTCCCGAAATTTGGTATGCACTCACTGAGGAAGCTAGGTAAACTGTACTGTTCACTGATTTTCCTGGGGTGTCACATCCTCCCCCCGTTGATCTGGAATTTCGTCCCGAAATTCCGAAGTAGTAGCTTCAGCCTCAGTAGTGGTAGCATTGGTTCCGAATAACTGGGGGTACTTTTCTGTCATCCTGTCTTCGCGTTCCCAGGTGTACTCTGGGCCACGTTTGGAGTTCCAACGAACTCGGACAAGAGGGATTCTCTTGTGTTTGAGGACCTTCACATCCCGGTCCGTGATTTCGACTGGTTCCTCAACGAACTGCAACCGCTCGTCGATAGTGAGTTCCTTAAAAGGAATGATGAGATTTTCATCTGATAGGCACTTCTTTAGGTTCGATACATGAAAGACATTGTGAACTGCCCCGAGTTCAGCTGGTAGGTTCAACTTGTAGGCTACTTTGCCAATCTTTTCTATGATTTCGAATGGTCCGACGTACCGCGGATTCAGTTTACCCCGTTTGCCAAAACGAACCACACCCTTCCAGGGTGAAACTTTCAATAAAACCCGGTCCCCGACCTCAAATTCCAATGGCTTTCTACGCTTGTCCGCGTAGGCTTTCTGACGGTCTCGTGCTGCCGCCATGCGTTGTCGTATCTGTGCAATCTTTTCTGTGGCGTCCACTACAATCTCTGGACCCGTAATTTGACTATCCCCCACCTCTGCCCAGCAGAGGGGTGACCGGCATTTACGCCCGTACAATGCCTCGAATGGAGCGGCTTGAATGCTGGTGTGATAACTATTATTGTAAGAAAACTCCACCAAAGGAAGGTGCTTTTCCCAGCCGTTGCCGAAATCGATGACGCATGCCCGAAGCATGTCTTCTAGAGTTTGGATCGTACGCTCAGACTGCCCATCCGTCTGAGGGTGGTATGCTGTGCTCATGTCTAGCCGTGAGCCGAAGGATTTGTGCATCGCTTGCCATAGTTCTGACGTGAATCGTGCATCGCGATCCGAAATGATAGATGTGGGCACCCCGTGCCTCGAGACAACTTCTTTAAGATAGACGTCTGCGAGGGTGGAGAACTTATCCGTTTCCTTTATCGGCAGGAAGTGCGCAGACTTGGTGAGTCGATCAACTATGACCCATATTGTATCGTTCCCACGCTGGGATCTAGGTAGGCCTGTAACGAAATCCATGGAAATTTCTTCCCATTTCCACTGAGGTATCTTAGGCTGCTGAAGTAGGCCAGCTGGTTTCTGATATTCGACCTTGACTCTCGCACAGGTCAAGCATTTTCCAACGTACGTAGCAATGTGGGCCTTCATACTAGGCCACCAATAAGTAGTACTGATGTCGTGGTACATTTTATCCGACCCTGGATGTACCGAATAGCGAGACTTGTGAGCTTCATTCATTACAAGTTCGCGTAGACCGCCATAAAGTGGGACCCAAATCCGGCCCGTTACATAATAGGCGCCGTCTGCCTTCTGTTCCATTTGCTGTCGTGAGCCGCGTAAGGCTTCAGCCTTGACGTTTTCGGGCTTCAATGCTTCTATCTGAGCATCTCGTATCTGTGCAGGAAGGCTAGACTGAATCGTAAGCTGTAGCGCTCGCACGCGCCGAGGTAGAGTGTCTTTCCGACTGAGGGCATCAGCCACAACATTGGCTTTGCCTGGATGATACTTGATAGCGCATTCATAATCGTTAAGTAACTCGACCCATCGTCGTTGACGCATGTTCAAATCCTTCTGCTTAAGGATATGCTCGAGACTCCTGTGATCGGTGTAAATCGTGCACCTGGTACCGTACAGGTAGTGTCGCCATATCTTAAGCGCGAAAACAACAGCTCCCAGCTCTAGATCGTGCGTCGTGTAGTTCCGTTCATGAACCTTTAGTTGACGAGAGGCGTAAGCAATAACCTTGTCGCGCTGCATTAACACACATCCAAGTCCCCGAATGGATGCATCACAATATACCACGAAGTCGTCTGTGCCCTCTGGCAATGAGAGGATAGGTGCACTGCAAAGTCTATCCTTTAGGTGCTGAAAAGCAGTCTCCTGGGGCTCTCCCCAGCGATAGGTAACACCCTTTTGTGTCAGTAGCGTAAGCGGCTGAGCAATCTTCGAAAAGTCTCTAATAAACCGTCTGTAATAACCTGCCAGACCCAAGAATTGGCGTATTTCTGTCGGCGTACGCGGTGCAGGCCAGTTCCTGATCGAATCTACCTTGGATGGATCGACATGGATCCCATCCTTGTTCACTACGTGGCCTAAGAAGTGGACTTCACGAAGCCAGAAGTCGCATTTAGATAGCTTGGCGTACAACTGTTCCTTCCGAAGGAGTTCCAAAATAAGGCGAAGATGCTGTTCGTGTTCCTCCTGACTCTTGGAGTAAATCAGAATGTCGTCGATGAAAACAATGACGAACTTGTCGAGATAGGGTTTGCACACCCTGTTCATAAGATCCATGAATACAGCAGGCGCGTTCGTTAATCCAAACGGCATGACGAGAAACTCGTAGTGACCATAACGAGTTCTGAAGGCTGTCTTGGAGACGTCCTCATCCCGGACTCTCAGCTGATGATACCCAGACCTCAAGTCTATCTTCGAATAGTAACACGACCCTTGCAACTGGTCGAATAAGTCGTCGATGCGCGGAAGAGGATAACGGTTCTTCACCGTTACCTTGTTCAGTTCACGGTAGTCGATGCACATCCTGAACGTACCGTCTTTCTTTTTCACGAAAAGTACTGGAGCTCCCCAAGGCGAAGAGCTTGGTCGTATGAAGCCCTTTTCCAAGAGCTCTTGTAGCTGCTTTGACAGTTCCTCCAATTCTGATGGAGCTAGACGATATGGTGCGCGAGCTATGGGTGCTGCTCCTGGAGCGAGCTCGATCTGAAATTCGACCTGACGATGAGGCGGTAAGCCAGGTAAATCTTCAGGAAACACCTGAGGGTAATCACGTACGACTGGAATGTCTTCCAATTTCTTTTCCTTTGCTGATGCGTCTGTAACAAGAGCCAAAATGGCTGTGTGCCCCTTACGTAAGCATTTCTGAGCCTTCAAGAAAGAGATGATGCCAACCACTGCACCACTCTTGTCGCCTTGAACTTCGAAAGGTTCCTGACCAGAACGTGGAATACGAATTATCTTTTCACTGCATAAGATTTCTGCCTGGTGTTGGGAAAGCCAATCCATCCCAATCACGACGTCGAAGCTACCCAAAACTATGGGAATGAGATCAATGGAGAAGGCTTGGCCAGCTAGGATAAGATTACAACCCTGAACTACGTGCGTGGCTTCTAGACTTTTACCGTTAGCTAACTCTACTACATGTTTGGTGGGTAAAAGTGTTGGTGCACGTTTTAGCAGTTGACACATTTTCACAGACATATAGCTTGTATCCGCACCCGAATCAAACAAAACAGTAACGTAAATATTGTCGAGGAGAAACTTACCCATAACAACGTTGGGATCGTTCACTGCGTCGCCTCGACCTAGCACAAAAGCGCGTCCCCTAGCTTCGTTGCCATTATTGTTGTTGTTTCCACCGTTGTTGTTTCCGTTGCCCTGATTATTGTTGTTGCGATTCTGGTTCAATTGAGGGCAATCGCGTTTGAAGTGACCTTCAGCCCCACACTGGAAACATCCCCGGTTTCCACGCTGTGGCTGCTGTTGCTGCTGCTGGTTCTGTGGAGCTGGTTGCTGAGGCTGCTGATTCTGATTCGCAGGACGAGGGCTCCTACAGTCTTTGGCCTCGTGACCCATCTTAAGACACCTTTGACAACGACCCTTGTTACACGGGCCGTGGTGATGCCTGTTGCAGTTGTGGCACCTGGGTTGACTACCCTGATATCTCCTCTGTCTGTGACCACTAGAGGATTGCTGACTGGGACTCTGATAGTGGTCAATCTTCTGCTGCTGAGATTGTGGCTGAACAGATGCTGAACCTTTGCTGGAATCCCCATCCCACTTTCTTTTGCTGTCACCAGATGTAGCAGGAGTAACTGAGGTGGTGACGTTAGCAGTAGCATTAACACGCTTGGGCAGTTTATTCTGATCCACTGCCTGAGCGGTGATGCGATGAGCGAGGCGCTGGATTTCCTGGATGTTTTCGAGATTAGCCGACGTCACGTGGCTCTGAATTTCTGGCGCCAATCCCTTGAGATACAACTCAATGCGCTTGTATGGAGGGTCCACCATAGTTGGACACAGAACGGCCAGCTCATTAGACCGTTTAGTATACGCTTCGATTTCTGAACCAACCATCTTCAGATTATACAGCTCGTCTTCCAGCTTGTGAATGTCTCCACGCGTGCAATACTCACGCTTGATGAGTTCCTTAAAATCATTCCATGGGGTGGCGTTAGCAGCTGCCAACCCTAAGATCTGAACTTGGGCGTTCCACCAAGTCAGTGCTATTCCTTCCAAAGTACCGGTAGCAAACTTGACCTTGCGAGCCTCAGGGCACTCGCACATTTCGAATACTGATTCTAGCTTTTCAAACCAATGGAGGAGTCCCACTGCCCCCTCTGTGCCGCTGAAAGAGTTTGGACGACAGTCCATGAAGTTCTTGAAAGTGCAGACTGGCTGCTGCGCGTGTTGACCTGCTTGAGCTGCTGCAACTGCCGCAGCAACTTGAGCTTGAACAAGAGCCTCTAGCTGGGCTTGTGTCATGTTGATTCGTCCAGACATGATCTTCATTGTAACAGGTAGCATACGTAAGAATGATTCGCGAGTAGGGCGATGACAGAAAAGTGTAAGCACGTAGGGATTCTCATGCTATAGTATCATGTGTATCTAAGCGTAATGCGAGCAAAGTTCTAAGCAGTTCTAGCAAACAAGCAATAAATATAAACCTTATTACCTAGGGTGTCGAGTCTTGCACGTGGGGCGAAGCGTCGTTGTGGATCGTTGAGAGCACTGTACTGGTTATAGTCCGGTTTTAATAAAAACGTTTTCCCATATTAAAACCTAGTTCTCTATAACCAATGGCTCTGATACCAATCTGTCACACCCCCAAAATCCACACGCGGAGTACCACTGCTTGGGAGCGTGACTGACCAGGATCAAGCCATCAATCATATCAAACATAGCATTTAATATAAAAGTTAATAATGTAAATCATCATGACATGATTGATGTTTCAAACCAACATCGTTTAAGTAGCGGAAGCATAGTATGAAATCTCAAAGTAATTATAAGTTTGAATATCGTTCATGATCCAAATCCCACAACGACCTGCTCCTCCCTGTGCAAGCTCCATAATGAACCTAAGGTCCTGCAAGGCATGCAGCAAATAATCAACAAACTAGTTGAGCGAGTTCACAGAAAGTAAGTTCATAACGTAATGTATAAGTATAGCTAGTGGGGGCTTCCCATACTAGTGTGTGCTAAAGGTGGGGGCTTCCCAAACCTTGTGTTCATAATTCTGGTGGGGGCTTCCCATGTTTATCCTGGCTAATGAGGGCTTCTCATTAACGGTACTTACTAGACTAACTTCCGACCATGTGTTCTTCTTTACTGAGAACAGGAAAACGTACAGGGTCACGTAGGCTTTACGTGACGTGCCCTTCCCCGAGGACAGTGGTACGCGTGGGGGCTACGTAGGCTTTACGCAGCGTGGCCTTCCGACCTGGAAGCCAGTGAATGGTATTGGGTTACGTAGGCTTTACGTAACGTGTCCTCCCGACCCGGGAGACATATGGCAATTATACTGGGTTACGTAGGCTTTACGTAACGTGTCCTGACTAACCTGAGGACGATGGTCTATAGTCTGGTATATGCGTAAGTACGAGTTACTCCTTTTACAATAACATATCCAACCCAATTCCCAACCCGGGAATCCCATGCCTTGGCTGTGTGAACTCACCTTGGTTTGCTCGGCAGATACACAGAAAGTACAAGTAGCAAGTAAATGGTCACTCACGTCCTATCATGGTTATTATACGAGTCAGGTTCGTATATAGCACGTATATAGTGATCACGTATAGTCATGGCAAACATGTACGCACGTAAGCAGATAAGACATAGCATGTGAGGATTCAATTGTCTAAGTCCAACAATACCCGGCCCAATAGCAAACAGTCCACAATTCAAATCGTTGGGCTCAATAGATTGGGCCCGTGACAGTGAAGGCCCAACAGTGTGCGTGTAAACGATGGTCTCGAGTCGCAACGGAGATCTCGAGTCGCAACCGGAGATTACGAGTCGCAACAGCTGGTTGCGAGTCGCAATGGTGATCTCGGTTCATCATGGTCTGGTTACGAGTCGCAACGGGACTCGCAACCGTGGTTTCGGCTGGTGCTGTTGTGGTTTCGAGTCGTGACCACGAGGTTTCGACTCGCAATCTGAGTCGCAACCGTGTGACGTGTGTAACCGGTTTCCATAAATCCTGCATTGACTTATCCGTGATTTCAGCTAACAGTTTGGTCAGTTTCGGTAACAGATCAATTAACATAATTTTCAACAATCATTTAGCATGATATCGATCAAACAGAACAATTGCAACACAAATTCATAAGAACCCTAATTATATCCTGCATGAACACATCTAACAATTCATCGACAAACCAACATTCAAGTTAACCCGATGCATACTATAGCCGATTACTTGATCATTCGGTAATACCATAAGATCATCGATCCTTATGTAAATCATGCTTTCATATAAATCCGATTTATGTCCAAGTTAATCACATGATTACGATATATCATAACAGCCGATTTATCAATACATTCGTTTCTAAGTTTAACCACAATTACAATCTGGTTAACTTTATCATAACAACTAATCCGAAGGCCAAACATACCCACGTAATCGAACCGGCCCTAGTTCATAATCATGCAATTCTATTCGGTTCGATCTAAGCATGAAATCAAACATCACTTAACACAAAAGCATAACATCATACTAACCGATTACAAGAAGGAGAGTGTGATCCGATCGAGATGATGGTCCTGCCGTCGAGTTCTAAGCAAGCCGAGAGAGAGAGGAAACTAGCTAGGGTTTTGTGTGTTTTTGTGTTTTGCAAAAGTAGTAAAACAATCCCCTAGTTCCGGTTTTGTGTGTTGCGAGTGGGGAGTGAGCCGAGCCCAACTCGGGTATCAAGTGGAGTCCGATTTCAAGGTGGCCCAAACGAGCTTGTATGACCGGTTTGCTTTGTGCAATCGGTTTTAGTGTGTGGTTTGGGTTCAGCTCAATTAACATACAAATATATCACACAATACACATAACGACATCTCATAAATCACGAAATATTCATTAGCTCAAAATGTCACATAAACACATAACGTTACATCAAGCAAGCCTAAAGTTCGAGTTGTCACAACATGTTAGAGCTATAAGTCTCCTTGATGGGTAAGAAATGTGCTGACTTAGTCAGTCTATCAACTATAACCCATATTGTATCATTTCCTTTCCTCGTCTTGGGTAACTTGGTAATAAAATCCATAGTTACACATTCCCACTTCCATTCGGGAAGTTCAGGCTGTTGTAGCAAGCCTGACGGCTTTTGATGCTCAGCTTTGACTTGCGCACAAGTCAAGCATTTGGCTACATAAGCGGCTACAGACTTTTTCAAGCCTATCCACCAATAATTTGCCTTTAGGTCCTGATACATCTTATCAGCTCCCGGGTGAACAGAATATTTGGAACTATGGGCTTCCTGGAGGATAACATCTCGTAGTCCTCCATAAATTGGAACCCATATTCGTCCATTTAATCGTAAGATTCCGTCCTTGCTAAGAGTTAACTGCTCCTCAGTTACTCCTAGCTTTTCTTTAGGATAGTTAGCTTCCAACACAGCTTCTCTTTGTGCAGCTAACAACCTTTCAATCAAATTATTCTTTACTTCAATGCTCTTGGCATTCATTCGGATGGGTCTCACCCTTTCCTTTCGACTTAAGGCATCAGCGACTACATTCGCCTTGCCGGGATGATATCTGATTTCACAATCATAATCATTTAGAGTCTCCATCCAACAGCGTTGCCTCATGTTTAATTCCTTCTGATTAAACAGATGTTGAAGGCTCTTATGATCAGAATAGATCACAAACTTGATACCATAAAGATAATGCCTCCACAGTTTTAGTGCGAACACAACGGCACCCAACTCCAAGTCATGGGTGGTGTAATTCTTTTCATGCACCTTTAACTGTCTTAAAGCATAGGCAATAACCTTGCCTTTCTGCATGAGCACACATCCCATGTCAGTGTGTGATGCATCGCAGTAAACTACGAATTCTTCGGTATCTTCAGGCAATGTCAGTACATGAGCGTTGCTCAACTTTTGTTTCAGAATATCAAAGGACTCTTGCTGCTTAGGGCCCCAAACGAACTTTACTTTCTTCTTGGTCAAGGAAGGTAGGGGCGCAGCAATCTTTGAAAAATTTTCAATGAAACGCCTGTAATATCCTGCTAACCCCAGGAAACTGCGAATCTCTGTAGGCGTCTTTGGCTCTTGCCAATTCATGACGTCTTCCACTTTAGCGGGATCCACCTGGATACCACGCTCTCTGACAACATGTCCAAGGAATTGGACTTCTCGAAGCCAGAATTCGCACTTAGAGAATTTGGCATAGAGTTTCTCATGATGCAGGAGTTTGAGAATACAGCGAAGGTGTTTCTCATGGTCAGCTTGGTTCTTCGAGTAGATAAGAATATCGTCGATGAAAACGATGACGAATTTGTCTAAGTACGGCTTGCAAACGCGATTCATGAGATCCATGAATGCAGCCGGTGCATTAGTGAGCCCAAAAGGCATCACTAGGAACTCATAAGGACCATATCGAGTCCTAAATGCGGTTTTATGTACGTCTTCATCTCTGACTTTCAGTTGATGGTAGCCTGACCTTAAGTCAATCTTCGAGAAATAACTTGCCCCTTGTAACTGATCGAACAAATCGTCTATCCTCGGCAAAGGATACCTATTCTTTATCGTGACTTTATTAAGCTCGCGATAATCGATGCACAGACGCATCGATCTGTCCTTCTTCTTGACAAACAGGACAGGTGCTCCCCAGGGAGACGAACTAGGTTTGATGAAACCTTTAGCTAGCAGTTCATCCAGTTGGGTCCTCAACTCCTTCATTTCGGTTGGTGCTAACCTGTACGGTGCTCGAGCAACAGGTGCTGCGCCAGGGATGATATCGATCCTGACTTCCACTTGCCTATCTGGTGGCAACCCAGGTAGATCTTCAGGGAAAACTTCTGGATATTCCGAAATGACGGGAATGTCTTCTATCTTCGGTTTTGGCTCTTCAATAATCACTTGTGCCATGTAGATGACACAACCTTTCTTTAAACATTTTGAAGCCTTGAGCATAGTCACTTGCTCAGGCAATCCATACTGGGTATCTCCTCGAATGGTAAGCGAGTCACCAGACGGAGTCTTTATCACCACTTGCTTTCTGTTGCAGACGATTTGGGCCTGGTTGTGAGATAACCAGTCCATACCCAATACTATGTCAAAACCGGCCAATTTAAAGGGAAGTAGAGATAGAGGAAAAGAGTGGTTCTTAATGGATATCACACATCCATCTAACACAGTGGAGACGGTTTCTATGGTGCCATCTGCTAGCTCTACCTCATAATTCACATTTAAGGTTTTAACAAGCATATTCAGCAATTTGCAAAATTTATGATCTACGAAAGACTTATCAGCGCCTGAATCAAAAAGTACTATTGCAAAGACATCATTTACGAGGAAAGTACCTGTGATCACGTTATCGTCTAGCACTGCTTCTTTCGCATCCATCCCGAAGACTCTCGCATTAGTCTTCTTGGCCTCTTCAGGTTTCTTGGCATTTTTAGGGCAGTTGGTTCTAATGTGCCCCTTCTCGTTGCAACTGTAGCAAGTTGCATCCTTTATCTTTTTGCAATCCAAGGTCTTGTGGTCCTTGGACTTGCATAACTCGCAAGCAAATGACTTCGACTGAGTCTGCGAGTTTGATTCGAGTCTACACTTTCCAAAGTGATGTCTCTTGTAATTCTTGCACTTGGGCTTCTCACCAGATTGTTGCCCATCCTTTCTTGACTCAGACCCTCTCTTGTTGTCACCGTTTCCACGGTGCTTCTTGTTCGACCTTCGTGAACTATCATCTTCACGCTTTCTCTTCTCAGCCTCTTTGTTCCTCAGCGATCTTTGTCTGACCGCATCCAGAGTGAGGGACAAAGATATGTCGGCTACAGATCTAAAGGTCGCTGGTCGAGAGGCCTTTACGCTTGCCTTTATCTCGGGGGCTAAATGATGTCTGTCGTTAGTGACATGCAAAAACCAACTAAACTATGTAGATAGGATAAATCGGATATCGAACCAGAGGAGGATTGTGGAAAGTGTATAATGCTCAGTTTTAATTAACCACTATAGAAAAAGAAAATCAGTTTGTTTGATTGTGAGAAATAACTAAGTTGACGAATGAAAAATGAAGTTTAAATCAATAAGAGAGAAAATGGTTCCTCCAGATTTCAGGTTTTGCAATTAACTTCAACTATGTGTCTAATCGTTACCTACATAGACATAGGTATTAATTTCGATTAATTAATTGTGATAACCAACGACTAAGTACTCCGGTCAATACATAACGGGAGGTTATCGAATGATTATCAATTACAATTTACAAACCCTAACCACATGTCAAATATATCCCAATTACTAGAACTCTCGGGAACTGAATGCTTAGAAATTAAGGTTTAAATAAATGTAACTGTTTACAATCAAGAAATCAAATCCATGATGAAAAGCATCGAATGCTTAGATCACCAGGTAAAACGATTGTCACCAAACACATAAAATCTGTTAACTTACAAAAACCCTCCATCCGGAGGAAACCACAAAAGTTTAGCCGCTCATCTCGCACGAAGAATCTTCAAAAGCTTGATTTGATGAAGAAATCATGGTTGATTCGGTGATTGAATGGAGAATCTTGATGTTTTTGGAGTGAAAAAACCTTCAACTTTGAGTGCCCCTATGCCTTTGATCGACCCTTGAATGATAGATTATGATTGCCCACATTAGCCAACCCTAATATATCATAAAATCCCTCAAATTCACGTTTTTCCGTAACCCAAACCGTAGGCTACGGTTTGGGAACCGTAGCTTACAGTTTTGAAATTCTGACCAAATATCAGCACCCAACCGTAGCCTACAGTTGGTAAACCGTAGCTTACAGTCGGCAGTTCTTCCAAAATTGTTTTCTTCATAATTTCTTCGTTTTAGCTCCGTTTTACGCACCGTTTTCACCCACGTCTTCGTAATTCAACCCTCTATCATGCCATCTTATAATATCTTCATTTTCAATCCATTAACATTCCCCAAAACTCATCCAATCTTCGGATTTAACCTACAAAACATCATTTTCTCATAGTTATCCAATTCCACACATATAAACAACCAAATATGCATAAGATTAGACATTAAACACATATAAATCACATTCATAAATCCATCCATCACATCCCCACACTTACCTTTGATTGTCCTCAAGCAAACCAACTAGAACTAATCACCATAGCAACAACACCGCTAAACCCTTTAACCGGTTCAACCTGTTCAGTCCCAAGTCATACCCATCCCATAGACTGACACAATCGAGATTGACAGTCTGACAAGTAAATAATGCAATTTCAAAAACTTAAGACTTGTCTATCTAAAACTAACATGTTTACAATTAGACACATGCTACACACCCCTCACAATGTACTCTCCTCTCTGTTTAATATATGGACTAGCGTGTAATGTGCTAGTATATAAACACTCAATAAGCAAACATGAAATCCTGCAATCATAGGCTTGTATGACAATCACACCTCCACTGTATCGTCTAACATGGCACACATCAAAAGGGCCTTCGGGTTTTGGGCTTAGGGTAAAGGTAGGAATTTTTTTTAGGTTCTTTTTCTTTTCTAATTGGCTCACAAACAACAACCAAACCGTGAAACTTTATTCAAACACAGCTTATACTATTGGGTTGGTTTCTACCCAAGAACATAAACGACATTCACAATATTTCTATTTTTGTTTTTTTTTGTTTTTCATTTTTTTACATATTTTTCTATTTTTTTTCTTCCTCAAATTTATTTTTTTTAACAATATCATCACGGTCGGTTTTTTTTTTCACAACAGACAATGGGCGAACAAACGAAAGGTAATTAGGCTCAACAGGGCTACTAAGGGAAATTGGTGAATAACACAAAAGATACACAAACACAAAAGGTGTAACGGGAAATTCTAATGCCTTTATCATCTATGTGCACATGTCAAATCCACAGTCTCAGCATGCATTGAATCATACAAGTTCTAACACAGAATAACACGTAGCCTGCACTCAACAAACGAATTCATCATATAATGTATCCTATCCGTCTACAGGCTCAAGATCTCACCAAGAAAAGGTAAAAAGGGTTGACGACATGTAGCATATGCAATTAAAACATGTTACCCCTAGATAGACATCTCTTTTCAACTTGTTTCCTATAGAACACTTGTCAAACCTACTCTCATGAAACTTAAAGGGACAACCATGACAAGGGACTAATCTAGCCTACTATCGGTAAGAAGCCTATTAGTGATTGAAACTTCAGGTTTTCGTATCCAATTAGCTTGTTTAAGGCGATGAAAAATTTTAAAATTTTAAAAATTTTCAATTTTTACCAATTTTCATCGATTTCAATCTCATCTCAATCTCTTCAAGCTTTATCCACAATCCCTTCCCGGGCTCCCCCATCCCCACACTTGGGATACATTGTCCCCAATGTATGGTGCTTTTAAAATATAGCCTGGGAATCCAACCAACAAACCTAAATGAGCGGCTAACTCATCACAACACAAACAAACAAAACACATCCCCTAAACGACACATAGAGTTTAAACACCACCAAGAACAACAAACACACCAAAAATAAGGTAAGATAGATAAACACATGCACCTGATCATGTGTCTGTAGTGATGCTGCTGTTGTGCTTTAACCAGAATAGACGCATTCCATCGATTATTTGATATCTCACTGGGGATGTTGCAGAACATCCCCACACTTGAATTGTTGCATCCGTGATGATTGAATCAAGAACCTGTCAAAACACAAACACAACACCAAGACAAAACAAGGTACACTGCTCTACATCCTCGGGCTGCCTCCCGAGAGCGCTAAGTTTTAGGTCTTCAGCCAGACCGTACCTGACATTCAGGGTGGTTCAGCTGCACGTTTTCTCTCCCATTTCTCTCCATACATCATTGTCCAATCTTGTGGAAGGTTCGCAGCTCCACGCCAGTTGAGTTCAACCTCAGCCTTGTTGCCCCACTCACTCCCACCATAGGGTGGTTTTCCTGCAATTGCTCTTCCTCTCATAGCTGTCTTATTCACATGCCTTCCATCATTCGTTAACTCAGACCTGCAAAAATTACCTCCACTCGAACCAATCTCATTAGTAGCACCTGTGGGACTCACATCATTCAGAAGATCATAAGCAATAGATTTTAAAAATACATTGAAATACAGCTTACGATTCTTGTAACTTAAAATTACCATCCCATTCCTGCAGTCGATTTGTGCATTTGTTGTATACAGGAACGGGCGACCCAAAATTACCTTCGGTTGTGTGTAGGTCGGTGCGGTTGCATAATCAACCACCATAAAATCGACCGAGTAGTAGAACTCGCCGAGCTGAATTACCACATCCTTTACAACCCCTCGAGGTTGCTTTAAACTCGCATCCGCAAACATGGCCGTTTGATCAATTGCGTGTAACAGACCAAAGTCGTACTGGTCATAAAGGCTACCGGGAAGAACACTCATCCCAGCTCCATAATCCAACAATGCCTTGTGGATTTTGAACTTTCCCACTCGAATCGGGACGACCGGCTCTCCTGAGTCACACCCATCTCCATCCTCATTTGCGCCACTTAAACCTGCAATCACATGGGAAACAGAAGAAGTTAAAAATTTATCATTCAAACTGTTTTTAGGAATGAAACTTACCCCGCTGACTGGTATATTCTTCTCGTGCTTGGGGTTCGTTTGAGTGTCACTGGGAAGCTTCCCGTTTTGCTGTTTCAACTCCTTCACATCGGTTGCAAGTTGGGCCATTTGTGTGGTTAATGACTGAACGGCTTTATCTCGCATCTCATCCTTTTGAGCAAGATTTTTCAATTCAAGCCTTTGATTTTGTAAATCAAGTTGAATTGCTTTCAACATCTCCATCATATCATTATTCACCTGACCATTACCTTGCTGGTAGTTCCTTTGATAACCGACGTTATTTTCCCTCTGATAGTTATTTTGATTTCGGGGCTGGTAATACTGATTGTTGCCTTGGGAACCCGAATACCTGTTCCCACTACTTTGCAGCATATTCACATCATCCTGCTTACCAATTATATTAGGGCACTGATCAGCGATGTGCCCTATATCCCCACAATGACCGCACAACGGGTATTGTCCACTAAAATCTGGTGGATTGTCCACCACTCTCACTACCGATTGTCGTGTACTTCTAGAAGATTGAGCCTTGCGCTTTGATGCTCTTGCGGTTCTTTCCAAATATTCCCAATCATCCTCTTCGTAATTCATTCCAAAAGTACCATTGGATATTGAATTTACATCCCTGGCATCTTCATCTGTTAGACCTTCGTGGAATGTATTAATAAGCTCCCACAAATATATCTCATGATGTGGACAATTCTTGAGCATTATTTTGAAACGATTGAACGCTTCGTGAAATAACTCACCGGGCTGTTGTCGAAACCCTCGAATATCCTTCCTTGCATTGTTAGTACGCAGACGAGTATAAAATTCGTCTAAGGAATTGTTGCTGCATTTCGCCCCATGTGAAGATCGAAGCTGACGGTAGCGAATGAAACCATTGTTGTGCTTTGTCTTCAAGTGTGAATTGGAAAAGTACCAATTTCACATCATCAACTGAGAAACCTTGGCTGCTGATTGTGTTGCAACGTGCATCATATGCAGCAATGTGTAAATATGGTTCTTCATGTGCGTGACCATGAAACTTAGGTAGGCTGGATATTGATTGCGTTCGTACTTCGAATGACCGCCCTCCTTGCAATTGCGGGATCACAACCGGTGATGGATTGTTAACAATAGCAGGCCTGAAGTGGCTTTCTATACCTCGAACTGGACCTTGATTATTTCGACGTGGAGTTCCTTCCCGTAAAATCACTGGTCGGTGTAAGTTTCGTGGCAGCGGTCTTGCCTGACCCTGCATCTGAGGTGCCGGCGATGGTAATGGAATGTCCACTACCGGCCTTCTCGGAGCAGGCTGCTGATTGAGTGGGTCAGGTTGATGATATTGTTGTGGCATCTGTTGTATAGGCGTTGGTTGCACATATTGTTGATACCCTACGTTCCCTTGATTGACTCTCTCGGCCGCACCCAATCCGACTGTTTGCCTCTCATAGTTACCCGTGTTAACCACTTGTCTCTCGTTTTGACCCATGTAGTTATCATATTCCTCATAGCCATCATCAAAATCACCTGAGTTATTTCCTTGATCATATATGGTTGATCTATAAAGATTTGGCATTGGCTGACTTTGCTGTGAAATAACCGGTCGAGCGGCTGGTGGAATTGATGTTGCATTAGGTGCTTGAGTTTGAATCGGTGATGGAGTGTCATCAGGAATGATTCTAACGTAAGGAGACGACTGCTGTAAATTGACAGTCTGGTTTGTAATTGGGTGTTGAAGAGATGTTGTTTGGGTGGAAGTTGGTTGATTGTTATCAAAGTTTGGGAAAAAGGTTGAGAATGATGGTACTGGAGATGTAGAGGTAGGTTATGTAGATTGCGGTTGTTGTGGTGGAACTGGTATGGTAGTGTTTAGTGAAGGTTGGGTAGGTGTTGGCGAGAATTGTTGTGGTTGTGAAGTTGCGGGTTGTTTCTCCGGTGTTGCTAAGTTCTCCATTGCTTTAGATGTTGGTATAGGTGATTGTAGAATCTTGTTCTCACGATGTAGTACTCGTTTTGTATGCTTTACTGTTCTCTCGATCTTTGGGTCGAACACTAATGGTAATGACTTCCCGGAATTCCGAGTACGATGCATACACTTACTAGATCACCTGCACAAAGAAAAACAAGAAAACCTCGCGTAAATCCAAACAAAACAGAACAAACTAAAAAGACACTATTTTTGGATTTTTTTGGATATTTAACTAAACTAGAACTTAACACTAAGCACTTTGCGCACGCCTCCCCGGCAACGGCGCCATTTTGATGTCTGTCGTTAGTGACATGCAAAAACCAACTAAACTATGTAGATAGGATAAGTCGGATATCGAACCAGAGGAGGATTGTGGAAAGTGTATAATGCTCAGTTTTAATTAACTACTATAGAAAAAGAAAATCAGTTTGTTTGATTGTGAGAAATAACTAAGTTAACGAATGAAAAATGAAGTTTAAATCAATAAGAGAGAAAATGGTTCCTCCAGATTTCAGGTTTTGCAATTAACTTCAACTACGTGTCTAATCGTTACCTACATAGACATAGGTATTAATTTCGATTAATTAATTGTGATAACCAACGACTAAGTACTCCGGTCAATACATAACGGGAGGTTATCGAATGATTATCAATTACAATTTACAAACCCTAACCACATGTCAAATATATCCCAATTACTAGAACTCTCGGGAACTGAATGCTTAGAAATTAAGGTTTAAATAAATGTAACTGTTTACAATCAAGAAATCAAATCCATGATGAAAAGCATCGAATGCTTAGATCACCAGGTAAAACGATTGTCACCAAACACATAAAATCTGTTAACTTACAAAAACCCTCCATCCGGAGGAAACCACAAAAGTTTAGCCGCTCATCTCGCACGAAGAATCTTCAAAAGCTTGATTTGATGAAGAAATCATGGTTGATTCGGTGATTGAATGGAGAATCTTGATGTTTTTGGAGTGAAAAACCTTCAACTTTGAGTGCCCCTATGCCTTTGATCGACCCTTGAATGATAGATTATGATTGCCCACATTAGCCAACCCTAATATATCATAAAATCCCTCAAATTCACGTTTTTCCGTAACCCAAACCGTAGGCTACGGTTTGGGAACCGTAGCTTACAGTTTTGAAATTCTGACCAAATATCAGCACCCAACCGTAGCCTACAGTTGGTAAACCGTAGCTTACAGTCAGCAGTTCTTCCAAAATTGTTTTCTTCATAATTTCTTCGTTTTAGCTCCGTTTTACGCACCGTTTTCACCCACGTCTTCGTAATTCAACCCTCTATCATGCCATCTTATAATATCTTCATTTTCAATCCATTAACATTCCCCAAAACTCATCCAATCTTCGTATTTAACCTACAAAACATCATTTTCTCATAGTTATCCAATTCCACACATATAAACAACCAAATATGCATAAGATTAGACATTAAACACATATAAATCACATTCATAAATCCATCCATCACTAAACCACCGATAAAACGAGCTATTCTCTTTGGCTCCGGGGTTACCAGATACGGAACCAACCGGGACATCGTGTTGAAGCTCGTGAGGTAAGCTTGACAGTCAAGGTTCGTCATAACCAACGATAGGAAGTCGGACTCGATCTTTTCAACCTCATGTTGAGGGCAGTAATTTTCCTTGATGAGAGAAATGAATTCCTCCCATGTCACGCTGTACAAAACAGCCTTCCCCGAGGCCTGAACCAGAGATCTCCACCAAGCCAGGGCCTCGCCCTTGAATGATTGTGAAACAAATTTCACCACATCTTTCTCTGCACAACCACTGATGTCCACCACAGTGTCCATCTCGTCTAACCAAGTCATGCAATCTACCGCGCCCTTCTCCCCAGTGAAATCTCAGGGTTTGCAAGATACGAAATACTTGTAGGTGCAGCCCCTGGCGCGAGATGCATCAGTATACACTTTTTCTGGACGAACACTGTTTTCATTGGATGAGTGGTTATCATCGTCCTTTTTAGGCTTAGACGGTGGTTTGCTGTGAGATTTTGAGTGGGTTTTTGGCTTTGAGTGTGGTTTAGATATGGTCCTGCTCCGGGACTCAGTGTACTCTTCGTATTGTCGATCCAAGGCTGCCTTAACAGCACCGTCGACAAGAGCTTTTAATTCAGCGCCCGTCAGATGAACCTGGGCGTTATCATATTCGTCTTCTTTCGAATGACTATTCTCCTCATTTGGATCAGCCATTGTAACTTGAATCTGCTACAGAAGATAACGAAAAAGTTTTATTTAGGAGTTTATTATGGAATTGTCTTTTATGGCAATTCATTAACCATGGTAAACAGAGACCATATCTGGTTAATTTGTTACTCACTTTTATTTAGGATTTGAACATAACTTATCCTAATTACAAACAATATTGCTAGTGGCACAACAGCCTAGTCACAAGGACGTTTTATAATATAAGCCAGGATTACAGATAATCAAGGCATTAAGGTTTGAACCGTAGTCCTTTTACCTTTTCTGACAGGGAGCCATAGACTACCACTGCCTTTTGTCTTATATGACAATGAATATGGCCCGTAGGCACTACACCACTAATGGATGTTTAAAAGTTTGGCCCGTAGGCACTACATCACTAACGGATGTTTAACAAGTTTGGCCCGTAGGCACTACATCACTAATGGATGTTTAATAATTGATCATCTTCATTGACGATTTAACCCATGATTTACAAATCATTAATTTGGGTTTTGGAATCCTTAAAAGGATTCTTATATAAGAATGACGCGTGCGATTTTTAACGAATCACATCTGCCATGAACGTTAACATGTTTACAGAGGTTAACAGGGAATCTGAATCTTTTAATTAGGTCTTACCTTCTTGGCCGGGTCTTATAATGACACCTGGCTAGGTTTCACTCTTAAGATTCTTTATTTAGGCAGATTTAATTTAAAAGGAATGATTTTTGATTTATTTCATATATAATAATAACAAAAATGAAATTTATAACATAACATTCCATAAATTTCAAATATGATTACACGCTGCCCTAAACGGGACTTTTTAAATAAATAAATACCTACGCAGAGGTTTATAGAAAAACAAGTCCACGCAGGGACCAATACAAGATAGATGTCCGCGCAGGGACTAAAAGATAAGTCCACGTAGGGACTGAAATGCAATTGTCCACGCAGGGACTAAATTGTAATAGTAAATACAACAATACATAAGGAGACTAATGGTCTCGTTTCTTCCTCCCTTTTAGTAGGTTTGCTAGGCCGTTGAGAAATCCACGATTACTCTTACGTTCTTGTTCGAAGTCTCGTTCCACACGGTTTAGACGGTGGAGTATTTCTTCTTGCTCCGGAGGAGAAAAACGTGGCTGCTGCGACGGTTGCTGAACCGGAGGTCTAGGAGGTATTGGATACCCATGAGCTGAGTAATCTGGTCTCCAAGAGGTTCCACGGAGGGCATTGTAATTAGCCGCTACCACGTATGGATCGGCATCATAGTTATAGTTGTAGTGCGTGTGAGTCGGCTGCTCAAACGGATTGTATGCGGTGGAGCCGCCGTATGCTGGTATCGGATTGTCATATCCGAATGGTGGCGGAGGTGGTGCAACTGGTGCAGAATTCACCTCTGCAGGGTGACCCGAGGGTTCACCTAATTGTGGTTATTCTTCAGGCACGGACGGAAAGTGACTCGCACTCGAGTGGCGAGGGGTGCTGAAATGGAATTCCCCTCCTCGAGTGGACATCCGCGCGCCTGATCTTCTTCGCCTTGGCGGATCCGGAATTACTGGTTGAACTGGTGGCGGTGGAGGCGGCGTAACTGCCACAAACCGCGAATCCTCAGAAGGATCCTGTTGTTGCTGTTGCTCATGAGGCGAGAAGTGATGAGATGGTGTAAAGTACCAATTACATTGGTCAAACCTCGCCTGATAACTATCGGGACCTTGATAGGGTGTTCCATGAAAGGATGACCCGTCAGAGATCTCGATTAGATGATTGGGAGTACCCCTTGTAGGCTCGACGGGATCTGTATCCTCGTCCATATCCACTGCATTTTCTTCAGGAAAGTGATCCTCTGGTCCTAAAGGGTTATAGCCTATCGGCTCCTGGACATAATCCGCCGGGTTGAACTGTCCTACGAAGAAAGGTGAAGGATCGCCATAAGAACAGTGCGAAGCAAATCGCTGGAGAGGTATAAATGATGGTTGAGGGTTATTGGGGTCATTTTCTGAGTTTGGTCCAAAAGAATGACGGTATGAGGGTGTCGAACTATGCGAGGTGGAATGTCTCGTAGGTTCAAAGAGGTTTCTTCTTCGTCTCTGTGGTTCCTCACTTCTTGTACTGGAAGGAGCTCGCATGTTCGAAGGTCCAGCCTCGTGATCATTGTGAGTAATGATCGTCCCTTTGCCTCTTCCTCCTCTTCCTCGTCTAATTGCAGGTGGCATATTTCCTGCTTTCAAAACTTTAAATAACAATAAACAATAAAAAGACAAACTGGAATAACAACTCGAATTTGTCCTATGTTCTTGTCTAGACTCAAGTATGTGCAATTGTGTAACTGAGATTAAACACAAAGGCTAGTGTTTAATTCACTCAGTGTTGGCTCTGATACCAACCTGTCACACCCCGATTTCCACGTGTCTCACCGGTGGGCCCGGTGGGGGATTACCGTGACGTAGTTGGCAACAATATAGTCAAACCACACAATATATGAATGCACAGCGGAAGCATAAAGATAATTATATTTCAACCATTGTTTGTAATATCAAATGTATTACGAATAGTCGAAAGGTATCCACAGGGGATCAAATAAAAATATAAGTATTGTTCAACAGACGTAGGCATCTTAAGATTGCGAGACTCTTTATGATGCTAAGGAGAAATATCCAGCCAATTACGCATAGTACCTGCATTTAGTCTTTTTGGGAAAATACGTCAGTTTACACTGGTAAATACATTCAAACGACACTTTTGAAAAATGTTTATTAAAATTGATTTGAATGCACAAGGCACAAACTCTTTTATAACTTGGGAGAATTATTTAAATTTATAATCTTGTGAACGAATTACATGTTGACACCTCGAAAATTCATGTTCAATGAAATAACGACACGTGTCATGAAAGACAAAACGCATTGTAAAGCTGGGTGTAATAAAGATGTTTTGGCAGGATTTAAAAGTGGCGTCATGTTAATTTTTACCTCTGAACGACCTCAATTATAAATCCCAAGACCCAAGTGTATATATCTTAAACACCTAATATATCTTAAATCCAGAAATGTGTTGACAACAATGGAATTCAAAATGCACGATAGGTTCGTATGAAAATTTCTACGGTAAACCATCTTGTTCGGCACTTTTTAAATGGATCCAAACAAACATAACATAATGGTAGGGTATGTAACTGTTTAAGGCACATTATAGAGGCCCCAAACTGATAAAACAGGTCCCATATTCGAAACCACAAGTTGCCCTTTCAAAACACCAAAGAACAGCAGATTTTTAAGCCTGATGCCAGGCTTACGGACCGCAACAATGGGACCTTACGGTACGTAAGGTAGTGCCCAGCATCAGAACACCGGCTGTTGCCAGTTTAAATGCGAATTCTGACCTTTTGAACGATTTTCCTCATATCCCTTGGCCCCTAAACACTCCCTAAATGTCTAGGACACATGTAGAAATGTTGTGGGCAGTAGTAGACTAAGATGTCAAAACATTGTGGTGTCTTGGATCACTATATAAAGCTCTCATAGTGCAACACTTTGATCATTCATTACTCAACATCTTCTGATCAAGTGTGGAGCACCAGAGCATCTTCCAAGACTTCCTAATCAACCATTAGACCTTTGTAAGTTGTCTTAACCTTTCTAAATTGACTTTAGCTTAGTTATTCAGCTAGAAGTCAAACCGTCGTAATTACGATTTGACTTCGATATTAGTCAACAATGGCTCAGTCATATCTCGAATTAAAAGTAGTTATAAGTTGGTATTTATGTGGGTGATAAACCCTTAAGAGGGTTCCCCCGGATCACCACTCTAACTAGGTCAAAAGTCGGGTCAAACTTATATTTAAAAAGTCAACAGGAAGCCAAAAATGCCATTTATGCATAATTAACATTATAGATCATATACAACCTGTTGGATCATTGTTATAACTTGGTAATAAGTGTAGGAACATGTCTAAACATGTTCAACCCGGCGATTTCCTGTTTAGACCCGGTTCGGAGCCGAAAGTCACATAGTTTGACTTACACTTTGACTTTCAGTTCTGACCCGTTTAGGCATGTTTTGGAAATGCCTCAGAGCTTTAATAGGACTAGGTTACATGTTAGTACTACCCTCTGTGATTATACACCTTGGTGCATTAGTTATCCAATTAATATGCATGTTTCTGTTAATTGGCCATATGTTGACCATTATGCCCTTATTGCCTTAAAACGTGATTTTTGGAAATGTAAAAGAGTAGAAACTTTAATTACTGATATATAAACGTGTACGCAAAGTTTGACATCAGTTTGAAGTGTAGATTAAGAGTTATGCTCATCATCGCAAAATGAATGCTTTTTGTTAATAGAATGACGTAATTAGCGTATAGCCTACTTAAACATACTTTTTGATATCAAATCTCTTACCCACTAATGTAATATATTATTTTGGGAATTTTAAAGATTTTTAATTAATTTTAGGCTGAGCATAACTCATAGTCGTAGGCTTAATCCGGTACTTGTCGGTTTTGCCCTTACGGGCCATAAAATGAGTTTTACATATTAAAACGACTCCAAACCTTTTGCTACTGATCACACATGTTAAATAAATTATTTTAAGCCTTCTGGAAATATAAAAATATCAGATTTAAGTATCAAACCCGAAAATGGCTTTAATCGCCTTTTAAGCGTTTTTAACGCATAGTATGTACTATAAGTATTTTTAACATACAAGGGTTGATACCTACTGATATCTGAGGCAAATTATAATATTTTAACAGTAAGCAAAGGTTGTTAAACTCAGACCTCAGTTCTGAGCTTTTTGGCTTATGTGAAATTACCAAAATACCCCTACAGGGCATAGTTTGGTTATAATTAATAAATTTCACATGTGTACTTTATCCTACTGTTATAACTCATTAATTTGAGTATGTTTACTGATTACATCAGACCTGTAACTCAGTTAAACACTTAAACCCTTTTACAACCTTTAAAATGACCAAACTACCCCTACGGGGCATAGTTTGTGATTTAATTCGTTTCGGGCATAATGAAAGACATCTTACTGATGTCACAACATATTTGAGGCATAATTAACTTAGGAAACCTGTATATAGCTCTCATGATGTAACACCTCGGAAATTCCTGTCCATTGAAATAAAGACACGTGTCATGAGAGACAGACGTGTCAGGAACCCGGATCAAATAAAGAGATGTATGGTAGGATTTTAAAAAGGGCGTCATGTTATTAAATACCTCTGAACGGCCCAAGGGCGACATGTTATTAAAGCACCTCTGAGCGACCCAAATTATAAATCCCAAGATCCATCAATTGTTTGATGAAACATCTTATATACTAACCGGATTGTTCTAAATAAATGAAATTCCATCTTTTATACGGAAATTGGATCATTGGGAATGTTACTTCAAAACTCTAAATTAAATTCTGATTTTAACCTTTACTTAAAGGCAATTGAAAGTGGTTAAATAAAATTTGCCCAACTATTAAGAATCCAAGACCTTCTTGTTATTTTCGTCATTCAAATCCCACAAGAATCCAAAAATTTAGAAGGGAGCATGAAAGAAGGCATGCAAGCATGCAAGGTCTGAGTTAATGGACCCTACATTGCAGTAAAAGTCTGATGTTTCGACATTTGAAAGTTGCATGGTCAAGACTTAAAAGTTTGCAAAATTTTTGTCCTCTGACCATCGGTTACGGAGCGCAAAGCCTGAGGCTTACGGTCCGTAAGGAGGGTACCTGGGCATGTTTCAGCAAGGGCGGTTACGGACCGTAACCATTTTAGCTTACGGTCCGCAAGAGGTGCTTACGGACCGCAAGGCCATATGCTTACGGTCCGTAAGGAGGTCGCTGGCAGCAGATTTTGGACAGCTGCCTGTTCAACCTGTTAACCGACTTAAAACGTAAATATTTGAAACCAGGGGCTTGCTAGGCAGTATTTAGTATTATAGGGGCACCTGGGATCATCTCCTAACTATCCTAGAGTTACTTGGCAAGATCCTAAGGCACTTGGCTTACTATAAAAGGAGCTTGTGTTGTAACCATTTTCACTTGCTCACTTGGCACCCTTGTTCAAGACCTCTTGGAGCTTCTCTGGACATCACCAAGTTTTCTTAGGCTCCATAATCCTTCTTAGGACTCTTGTAAGTGTCCTTAAACCCCTCTAATTACTTTTAGCTTAGTTAATTAGCTAAAAGTCAAACCATCGTAATTAAGGTTTGACTTCGTGATTACTTATAATGTGCTTTGTCAAATCACGAATTAAAGATACCTTTAAGTAGGTAATTATGTGGGTAACAAACCCTTAAAAGGGTATTTCCAGATTCCCACTTTAAGCATGTCAATTGTCGAGTCAAAGCTAACTATAAAAAGTCAACAGAACGCTTAACTTCAAATTAACTTATAATTAGCAATGTAGGTTACATGCAATCTGTTTGATCATTAAAATAACTTGGTAATTAATGTAAGAACATGTTCCAACAAGTTCAACTCGACAATTTTCAGTTTAGGCTCGGTTTAGAACCGAAAGTCGCAAAGTTTGACTTCTGCTTTGACTTTCAGTTCTGACCCGTTTAAGCCAAGATTAGGATTGCTTAGAGCTTCTCTTGAACCTATTTACATATTAGTATAACTCTCTGAGTTTATACAACCCGGTTCATTAGATATCCTATTCACATCCATGTTTCCGTTAATCGCTTATATGTTGACCGTTATGCCCATTTGACCTTAAAACGTGATTTTTGAAAATGTAAAAGGATAGGCACCTTAGTTGCTAATTTATAAACTTGCACCCAAAATTTGAAGTCAGTTTGAGGTCTAGATTAAGAGTTATGCTCAATAGCGTAATTAAGAGCTTCTTTACTAATTAAATGGCGTAAATTACGTATAGCCTATTAAAACCCAAATTTTTATACCAAACTTTTTACCCACTGTTATAAAATAATATTTTGGGAATTTTGAAGATTTTTATTTATTTTTAGGCTGAGTATAACTTAGTGTTCTAAGGTTTATTCGGTTTATGCCGGTTTTGCCCTTTTTAGCCATAAAATGAGTTTTACAAAACCTTTTGACCTCAAACCAATTTCTACTGATTTGTTTTGATAAATAAATTATTTTGAACCTTCTGGAATATTAAAAATATCAGCTTTTTCTAGAAAACCCGGAGATGGCTCCAAATCGCCTTTTTAGGCATTTTTAACACATAAGTGTGTACTAGAACCTTATTAAGCTTAAGGGTTTGAACCTACTGATATAATTAGTGGATTTTTATATTTTTAAACAGTAGGCAAATGTTTTGAACTCAAAATTCCAGAATTGACCTTTTAGGCATATGTGAAATTACCAAAATGCCCCTACGGTGCATAGTAAGGTTAAAGATAATAAATTTCACATAAATTGGATACCCTACGGTTATAACTTAGTAAATTAAGTATATTTACTAATGTAATCAGACCTGTAACTCAGGTTATTAATTTAACTCTTTTACACCTTAGAAAATGACCAAAACGCCCTTATGAGGCATAGTTTTGGTTTAAAATCATTTGGGGCATAATGGAAGGTATCATTCTGATATCACAACATATTTTAAGCATAATAACTTCAGAAACTTGTATTTGACTCCTATGGTTACTCGTTACGCATTGTACGCCTTCGGATCGGCTTATGTGGCTAATTTGACCCTTATAGCCGAAACGGGTCAAACCATATCTTTTTGGTCTCAAAATTCAGAATGTGATTATATTACCCATATAAAACAAGTGTGCAAGCTTGTTGGGTCAAAACCACATTCTTAAACGGTCTTCGCCTTATTGTGCGTTTAAAACCGTAATTTTTATATAAGACTAACCGGTCTAAGCTTAAGACCCGTTAGGATTCTAATAGGTTATTAAAACCTTAATTTCCAGATCTAGGAGCCCAGTAAAAGCTACTTGCCCTCGTTATATTGGTTTATACTTTGCTCAGGTAAATACATTTAACTTATTTTCCCTATACGGGCTTGGGGTACGGTATATAAAATACCGCTTGGTCGGGAAATTGACCATAACCGGTCTTGGTTATGTGCAGTCAAATGAACCCGTTTGAAAATGCTGTTTTGTTTGTTTAACGCCTTTGGGGGCTTAATGACCATGTCCCGGATATCCTTGGCATCATTCCAAGAATGGCCATGACCTTAGCACTCGGGTGTAGGCGTACACCCGTAGCGCTGTATAACATGTATAATCGTCGGTACGAGAGAAGTCTCGCGGCGGAATTATATTAAGTGGTGTGTCTATTAATCCTTAACCCGGAACGAACCCGGGCTACTGAACGTAGAACGAACATGTAATTCTTTTACAAGATTATTAAGCAAATAATTGTCCCAAGTTATAAAAAGTTTTATGCCACGTGCATTTAAATCAATTTTAAACATTTTTTTTAAAATGAGTCAGTTGAATTGTATTTACCAGTGTAAACTGACGTATTTTCCAAAAAGACTAAGTGCAGGTACTACGCGAAATAGGCTGGTCACTCCTTAAGCATCCATAGAAGTCTCGCAAGCTTAGGATGCATGAAGTCTGTTGAAATGAAGTTTCCTTTTTGTTTGATTCTGCCTGTGGATTTTATTTCGACATTTGTGATACTTGGATATTACAATAAATTTTTAAGTTGAAATAAATCTATCTTTGCTTCCGCTGTGCAATATAATTTGTGTTGTTTGACTATGACGATATCAACTACGTCACGATAATCCCCCACCGGGCCCACCGGTGACACGTGGAAATTAGGGGTGTGACAGGTTGGTATCATAGCCAACACTGAGTGAATTAAACACTAGCCTTTTGTGTTTAGTCTCAGTGCACGAATTGCACATTCTTCGAGTTCCGATGTCTAGACAAAGAACATAGGACAAACTCTGTTTTGTTTTATTTTTGGGTCTTATTTTATTATATTGTGGTTATCTAAAACTTGTATGCAGGTCAATATGCCACCAAGGTTTCTTCGCGGACGAGGCAAGGCCCCTGTCACGGGTCATGATCACGAAGCCGGGCCTTTGCACCGGCGTACCCCGTCCATCACCATGAGCACTAGTCCACAAGAGCCGTGGAGGCTCTATGTTGAACCCGGGAGACGATCAGTTTCCCTCAGCTCTTCACCTTCTTACCAGCATTCATTTGGGCTCCAGTCAGAAAATGAGCCCAACGAGCAACCACCCTCTTTCATACCTCTGCAGAGATCCAACTCTCACCACTCCTTTGGAGATCCGACCCCAGTTTTCCAAAGCCGATTCAACCCGACCAACATTTTTCCTGAACCCGGGGGTTTCAACCCACTTGGACCGGAAGACCACTTCTCTAGGGAAAACGATATGGACGAGGATACTGACCCTATGGAGCCTGCTACAGGGACGCCCAACCACCCGATAGAGATCTCTGACGGGTCATCTTTTCACGGATCGCCTTATCGCGGTCCAGACAGCTACGAAGAGAGGTTCCGAAACATCGACTGGTATTTTACCCCCTCACACCACTCGTCCCCATACCAGCAACAGCAGCAGCAACAGCAACTGGATCCTTCTCAGGATTCTCGTTTCGTGGCAGTTACTCCGCCACCACCACCACCAGTGGAACAGCAGCCGCCTTCGGAGCCGCCGAGGCGGAGGAGGTCGAACGCACGGATGTCCGTGCGAGGGGGTGTCCATATCAGCACACCCCAACCGTCAAGTGGTAGCCATTATCCGCCACTGCAGGAAGAAGAAGAAGAACCACAAATGGGGGTTCCATCAAACACCATTCCAGATGTTAACTCAGTGCCTGAGGTGCCTCCGTTGGGTTTTGACAACCCAATTCCTGCATATTCTGTGGCATACAACCCGTTTGAAATGCCGGGCCACAACAGCTTTAATTATGCCAACGTGGACCCATAACAGGAGGCTTGGGATTACACCCTGAAGGGCCATATGGTGGTCCTTGGACTACCGGGTACCCTCCATATGTGTACCAGCAGCCACCGCCTCCTCAGCCGTTGTACCAGCCGCCGCAGCCACAGCTGATTCCGCCAGAGCATCAGCAAGAGGTTCTTGAAAGATTGCGCAAATGTGAACAGGATATTCGAGTAGAGCGCAGTAGCACCCGAGGCTTCTTCAAGGGATTGTCAGACCTGATCAAAGGGAAGACCAAGAAGAGGGATCATTGAAGACCCTTGTTTATTTTAATTGGTTGCAATCCAAGTCCCTGCGTGGACTTTATGTTTCTGTATTCGGCTCCTGCGTGAGCTTGTCTTTTAGTAATCTGCCCCTGCGTGGGTATGTCTTTCAGTTGACCCCTGCGTGGGTTTTGTTTGTTTGTTGTTGTATTTCGCCCCTGCGTGGGCATGTTATTTGTAGAAGTCCCGTTTAGGGCAAGTACTGTACCGATGAATCCTTATTTAATGAAATGTTGCATTTGAAATTTACATGATTATTGCTATAAATATGTATATGAATAAACTTAAAATAAAAAGGTAAAAATGAAAATAACATTTCATAAATTAAAGAAGACCTACCATTAATATAAAATGGCAAAATCTAAAAAGGGACAAGACCTAGCCACGTGTCATTTTAAGACAAGGCCAAGATGGTATCTCCATAATTCGATTCAGGTCCATAATTAACGTCTCAACTTAGGATTGATCTGCGTTGTAAAGAGAATCTAAGGGGTAAGACCTAGCCACGTGTCGTTGCAGACATGGCCAAGATGGTAGAACCTGTCTAGAAGATTCCAAATTCTGTTAACATCTGTAAGTATGTTGACATATTGGGCAAATTGTGACCCAGTAGAAGTCACATAGACCATCATTGAAAATTGGGTTAATTTAAGATTCCCTGCAAGAGAAATGACCATTCCTTAAGAATGAAGTACCTACGGGTAGTAATTAATGTCCTAGGGACTAAAAGACAGTTTGAGTCTACAACTCACTGTCTAGAGTAGGGTAATGGACTGTGATTCAAACCCTAATACCTTGATTCTGTAAGAATCCGGGTTATTGACTAACACTGTCCTTGTGACTAAGTTATATGTTAATTCTTAACTATAATATAGGGTTATAATGCAGACCCTGAATTTATGTTTAATTAATAATTTAACCTGTAATGGTTATTTAAAACCATGGTTAATAAATTACATAAAAATACTGTATTACCTATTAAATAAAACCTTGCCCATTATTGTTTATATGTAGCAATTGAAGCTACATGGCGGGGTCGGATGAAGTGAATAGTCGTCCGGTGGAAAACCACGATAATACAAAGATACAGTTAACTGGTGCGGAGTTGAAGGCACTTGTGGATGATGCGGTCACTAAGGCATTAGAAAGACAGTACAGTGAGTATAGTGGGACCCACAGTAAAACCCTGTCTACACCGCATAATAAATCTAAGACTCATTCAGAGGCTCACAGCAAACCACCTTCTGTCCAACCCAAGTCTAAGAAGGAGGAATCCAAGAAGGAGGACTCCAAGAAGGAGGATGATAGACATTCTTCGAATGAAAATGATAATCATTCCAAGAAGATTGTGCTTTATGATGCCCCACGTGCCAAGGGTTTCACGTATAAATACTTTGAATCTTGTAAACCCCGGGATTTCACTGGGGAGAAGGGGGCAGTAGACTGTATGACTTGGCTTGATGAGATGTAGACAGTAGTGGATATAAGTGGCTGTGCTGAAAGGGATATTGTGAAGTTTGTGACACAATCCTTCAAAGGTGATGCACTTCAATGGTGGAAGTCGCTGATTCAAGCCACCGGAAAGATACCGCTATACAACATGTCTTGGGAACAATTTGTTGCCCTAATCAAGGAGAATTACTGTCCCCAGCACGAGGTTGAAGGAATAGAGTCTGATTTTCTGTCTCTAGTGATGAAGAACCTGGACTGCCAGGCTTACCTAACAACCTTCAATTCCTTGTCGAGGTTAGTTCCCTACCTTGTAACACCTGAACCAAAAAGGATAGCCCGTTTCATTGGGGGTCTAGCCCCAGAAATTAAAGCAAGCGTCAAGGCCTCTCGGCCCACTACTTTTCGATCAGTGGCTGACATATCTCTGTCCCTTACAAAATACGCCGTTAGACAGAGATAACTAAGGGCCGCAGATGCCGAGAAGCGAAAACGCGAAGATGATGGTTCGCGACGCTCAGAAAAGAAGCGTAAGGGCAATGACGACGACAAGAAAGGGTCGGGATCCAAGAAAGGAGATCATCAGACAGGTGAAAAACCCAGGTGCAAAGTTTGTAGGAAGCACCATTTTGGGAAATGCAGGCAGGAGTCTAGGTCCCAATCTCAGCAGAAGCTATGTGGGATTTGCAAGTCCCCGGATCATAAGGCATTAGACTGCAAGAAGCTTAAGGATGCCACCTGCTACAATTGTAATGAGAAGGGACATATTAGGCCCAACTGCCCGAAGCTTGCCAAGAAAACGGAGGAAGGAAAGAAGACTAATGCAAGAGTCTTCCGCATGGATGCAAAGGAAGCTATTCAGGACGATAATGTCATAACAGGTACTTTCCTCATAAATGATGTCTACGCAAGGGTATTATTTGACTCTGGGGCGGATAGGTCCTTTGTAGATAATAAGTTCTGTGAACTGTTGAAATTACCTGTTAAAATTCTAGGTATGAAATATGAAGTGGAATTAGCTGATGGAACAATAGAAACAGTTTCGACTGTGTTAGATGGATGTTTCTTATCCATTAGGAACCACTCTTTTCCATTGTCTTTGTTACCCTTTAAGCTAGCAGGCTTTGATATAGTAATAGGAATGGATTGGTTATCGTGTAACCAAGCCCAGATTGTGTGCAACAAGAAGCAGGTAGTAATCAAGACCCCATCTGGTGAGCCACTCACTATTCAGGGAGATACTCAACACGGAATGCCAGAGCGTGTGGCCATGCTTAAGGCATCCGGGTGCACGAGTAGGGGTTGTGTCATTTATATGGCAAGAGTAACCATTGATGAGAAGAAGCCCAGGATCGAAGACATACCGGTCATTTCTGACTATCCCGAGGTTTTTCCGGAGGAACTACCTGGTTTGCCACCAGATAGGCAGGTGGAATTTAGGATTGACATCATCCCCGGAGCTGCACCAGTGGCCAGAGCACCGTATAGATTAGCACCAACGGAGATGAAAGAATTAAGGACACAGCTAGATGATTTGCTAGCTAAAGGCTTTATCAGACCTAGTTCATCTCCATGGGGAGCGCTGATTCTGTTTGTCAAAAAGAAGGATGGATCAATGCGTCTATGCATTGATTACCGTGAGCTAAACAAGGTTACTATCAAGAACAGATATCCTTTGCCTAGAATCGATGATCTATTCGACCAGCTACAGGGAGCGAGTTACTTTTCCAAGATAGATCTCAGGTCTGGCTATCATCAATTGAAAGTCAAGGAGGAGGATGTACATAAGACCGCGTTTAGGACTCGTTATGGTCATTATGAGTTCCTAGTGATGCCTTTTGGGCTCACTAACGCACCTGCCGCATTCATGGATCTCATGAATCGTGTATGCAAGCCTTATCTGGATAAATTTGTCATCGTCTTCATTGACGACATCCTCATCTATTCAAAGAACCAAGCTGACCATGAGAGGCATCTTCGGTGCATTCTTAAGCTGCTTCATCAAGAGAAGCTCTATGCCAAATTTTCAAAGTGTGAGTTTTGGCTTCGCGAAGTCCAGTTCCTTGGTCATGTTGTGAGCGAACGTGGAATTCAAGTGGATCCCGCAAAGATAGAAGCTATTATGAACTGGGAAGAGCCAAAGACACCTTCAGAGATTCGTAGCTTCCTAGGTTTGGCTGGATACTACAGGCGTTTTATTGAAAACTTCTCAAGAATTGCTGCACCCCTGACGTCGTTAACACGTAAGAACATTAAGTTTAATTGGGGGCCTAAGCAGCAAGAATCTTTTGATATCTTGAAACAGAAGTTGAGTAACGCACCAGTGCTGACCCTACCTGAAGGCATTGAAGATTTTGTGGTGTATTGTGATGCATCACACACCGGTATGGGTTGTGTGTTAATGCAAAGAGGGAAGGTCATAGCCTACGCTTCACGTCAACTAAAGGTGCACGAAAAGAATTACACCACCCATGACTTGGAGTTGGGTGCCGTTGTATTTGCACTAAAGCTTTGGAGGCATTATTTGTATGGGACGAAGTGTGTAATCTATTCCGACCATAAGAGCCTTCAACACCTGTTCAATCAGAAGGATTTGAACATGAGACAGCGACGATGGATGGAAACCTTGAACGATTATGATTGTGAAATAAGGTACCATCTAGGCAAGGCCAATGTAGTCGCAAACGCTTTAAGCCGGAAGGAAAGAGTGAAGCCGATAAGGATCAATGCCAAGAGCATTGAAATTAAAAGTAGTTTGAATAAAAGGTTGTTAGCTGCACAGAAGGAAGCTGTGCTGGAAGCTAACTATCCTGAGGAGAAATTAGGAGTAACTGAAGAACAGTTGTCCTACGACAAAGACGGAATGTTGAGATTAAATGGACGAATATGGGTTCCTGTATATGGAGGACTTCCTGATGTTATCCTCAAGGAAGCCCACAGTTCCAAGTATTCCGGCCATCCTGGAGCTGATAAGATGTACCAGGATTTAAAGGCGAATTACTGGTGGATAGGCTTGAAAAAGTCTATAGCTACTTACGTAGCTAAATGCTTGACGTGTGCTAAAGTCAAAGCTGAACATCAGAAACCGTCAGGTTTGTTACAACAGCCTGAGATTCCCACCTGGAAATGGGAAATGGTGACAATGGACTTCATCACCAAATTGCCTAAGACGCCGAAGGGAAATGATACTATATGGGTCATAGTTGACAGACTGACTAAGTCAGCACACTTCCTGCCCATTAGAGAGACCTTCAGCTCTGACATGCTAGCCCAACTATACGTGGATAAAATCGTGGCCTTGCATGGTGTGCCAGTATCTATTATCTCGGATCGGGATACTAGATACACATCTCATTTCTGGAAGAGTTTCCAACAGTCTCTGGGCACTCAATTGAATTTCAGTACGGCTTACCACCCTCAGACGGATGGGCAGAGTGAGCGTACCATTCAGACGTTGGAAGACATGTTGCGTGCATGTGTGATTGATCTAGGAGGAAGTTGGGACAGGCATTTACCATTAGTCGAGTTCTCCTACAATAATAGCTACCATACTAGCATTAAGGCTGCGCCTTTCGAGGCACTATATGGTAGAAAGTGCAGAACGCCCATTTGCTGGGCAGAAGTGGGAGATACGCAATTATCAGGTCCTGACTTAGTCTTCGAGACAACGGACAAGATTGTCCAAATTCGCGACCGCCTGAAAGCTGCTCGAGATAGGTAGAAGAGCTATGCGGATGAAAGGCGAAAGCCTCTCAAGTTTGAGGTTGGCGATAAGGTTTTGCTCAAAGTATCACCTTGGAAGGGGGTGATGCGATTTGGCAAGAAAGGTAAGTTAAGCCCAAGGTATATAGGACCTTTCGAGATCATCGAATGTGTAGGATCAGTGGCTTATAAGTTGAACTTACCTGAGGAGCTCGATGGTATTCATAATGTATTCCACGTCTGCAATCTAAAGAAATGTCTAGCTGACGAGTCGCTAGTCATATCACACACGGATGTGCACATAGACGAGAGCTTAAAATTTGTGGAAAAACCTGTGTCGATTGAGGATCGACAGGTAAAGAAGCTTCGGAGAAAGCTTGTGCCTATTGTCAAGGTAAAATGGGATGCTCGTAGAGGTCCTGAATATACATGGGAGTTAGAGTCCAAAATGCAAGAGAAATACCCTCAACTGTTTCAGTAAATCTCGAGGTCGAGATTTCTTTTAAGGGGGTGAGGATGTAACACCTCGGAAATTCATGTCCATTGAAATAAAGACACGTGTCATGAGAGACAGACGTGTCAGGAACCCGGATCAAATAAAGAGATGTATGGTAGGATTTTAAAAAGGGCGTCATGTTATTAAATACCTCTGAACGGCCCAAGGGCGACATGTTATTAAAGCACCTCTGAGCGACCCAAATTATAAATCCCAAGATCCATCAATTGTTTGATGAAACATCTTATATACTAACCGGATTGTTCTAAATAAATGAAATTCCATCTTTTATACGAAAATTGGATCATTGGGAATGTTACTTCAAAACTCTAAATTAAATTCTGATTTTAACCTTTACTTAAAGGCAATTGAAAGTGGTTAAATAAAATTTGCCCAACTATTAAGAATCCAAGACCTTCTTGTTATTTTCGTCATTCAAATCCCACAAGAATCTAAAAATTTAGAAGGGAGCATGAAAGAAGGCATGCAAGCATGCAAGGTCTGAGTTAATGGACCCTACATTGCAGTAAAAGTCTGATGTTTCGACATTTGAAAGTTGCATGGTCAAGACTTAAAAGTTTGCAAAATTTTTATCCTCTGACCATCGGTTACGGAGCGCAAAGCCTGAGGCTTACGGTCCGTAAGGAGGGTACCTGGGCATGTTTCAGCAAGGGCGGTTACGGACCGTAACCATTTTAGCTTACGGTCCGCAAGAGGTGCTTACGGACCGCAAGGCCATATGCTTACGGTCCGTAAGGAGGTCGCTGGCAGCAGATTTTGGACAGCTGCCTGTTCAACCTGTTAACCGACTTAAAACGTAAATATTTGAAACCAGGGGCTTGCTAGGCAGTATTTAGTCTTATAGGGGCACCTGGGATCATCTCCTAACTATCCTAGAGTTACTTGGCAAGATCCTAAGGCACTTGGCTTACTATAAAAGGAGCTTGTGTTGTAACCATTTTCACTTGCTCACTTGGCACCCTTGTTCAAGACCTCTTGGAGCTTCTCTGGATATCACCAAGTTTTCTTAGGCTCCATAATCCTTCTTAGGACTCTTGTAAGTGTCCTTAAACCCCTCTAATTACTTTTAGCTTAGTTAATTAGCTAAAAGTCAAACCATCGTAATTAAGGTTTGACTTCGTGATTACTTATAATGTGCTCTGTCAAATCACGAATTAAAGATACCTTTAAGTAGGTAATTATGTGGGTAACAAACCCTTAAAAGGGTATTTCCAGATTCCCACTTTAAGCATGTCAATTGTCGAGTCAAAGCTAACTATAAAAAGTCAACAGAACGCTTAACTTCAAATTAACTTATAATTAGCAATGTAGGTTACATGCAATCTGTTTGATCATTAAAATAACTTGGTAATTAATGTAAGAACATGTTCCAACATGTTCAACTCGACAATTTTCAGTTTAGGCTCGGATTAGAACCGAAAGTCGCAAAGTTTGACTTCTGCTTTGACTTTCAGTTCTGACCCGTTTAAGCCAAGATTAGGATTGCTTAGAGCTTCTCTTGAACCTATTTACATATTAGTATAACTCTCTGAGTTTATACAACCCGGTTCATTAGATATCCTATTCACATCCATGTTTCCGTTAATCGCTTATATGTTGACCGTTATGCCCATTTGACCTTAAAACGTGATTTTTGAAAATGTAAAAGGATAGGCACCTTAGTTGCTAATTTATAAACTTGCACCCAAAATTTGAAGTCAGTTTGAGGTCTAGATTAAGAGTTATGCTCAATAGCGTAATTAAGAGCTTCTTTACTAATTAAATGGCGTAAATTACGTATAGCCTATTAAAACCCAAATTTTTATACCAAACTTTTTACCCACTGTTATAAAATAATATTTTGGGAATTTTGAAGATTTTTATTTATTTTTAGGCTGAGTATAACTTAGTGTTCTAAGGTTTATTCGGTTTATGCCGGTTTTGCCCTTTTTAGCCATAAAATGAGTTTTACAAAACCTTTTGACCTCAAACCAATTTCTACTGATTTGTTTTGATAAATAAATTATTTTGAACCTTCTGGAATATTAAAAATATCAGCTTTTTCTAGAAAACCCGGAGATGGCTCCAAATCGCCTTTTTAGGCATTTTTAACACATAAGTGTGTACTAGAACCTTATTAAGCTTAAGGGTTTGAACCTACTGATATAATTAGTGGATTTTTATATTTTTAAACAGTAGGCAAATGTTTTGAACTCAAAATTCCAGAATTGACCTTTTAGGCATATGTGAAATTACCAAAATGCCCCTACGGTGCATAGTAAGGTTAAAGATAATAAATTTCACATAAATTGGATACCCTACGGTTATAACTTAGTAAATTAAGTATATTTACTAATGTAATCAGACCTGTAACTCAGGTTATTAATTTAACTCTTTTACACCTTAGAAAATGACCAAAACGCCCTTATGAGGCATAGTTTTGGTTTAAAATCATTTGGGGCATAATGGAAGGTATCATTCTGATATCACAACATATTTTAAGCATAATAACTTCAGAAACTTGTATTTGACTCCTATGGTTACTCGTTACGCATTGTACGCCTTCGGATCGGCTTATGTGGCTAATTTGACCCTTATAGCCGAAACGGGTCAAACCATATCTTTTTGGTCTCAAAATTCAGAATGTGATTATATTACCCATATAAAACAAGTGTGCAAGCTTGTTGGGTCAAAACCACATTCTTAAACGGTCTTCGCCTTATTGTGCGTTTAAAACCGTAATTTTTATATAAGACTAACCGGTCTAAGCTTAAGACCCGTTAGGATTCTAATAGGTTATTAAAACCTTAATTTCCAGATCTAGGAGCCCAGTAAAAGCTACTTGCCCTCGTTATATTGGTTTATACTTTGCTCAGGTAAATACATTTAACTTATTTTCCCTATACGGGCTTGGGGTACGGTATATAAAATACCGCTTGGTCGGGAAATTGACCATAACCGGTCTTGGTTATGTGCAGTCAAATGAACCCGTTTGAAAATGCTGTTTTGTTTGTTTAACGCCTTTGGGGGCTTAATGACCATGTCCCGGATATCCTTGGCATCATTCCAAGAATGGCCACGACCTTAGCACTCGGGTGTAGGCGTACACCCGTAGCGCTGTATAACATGTATAATCGTCGGTACGAGAGAAGTCTCGCGGCGGAATTATATTAAGTGGTGTGTCTATTAATCCTTAACCCGGAACGAACCCGGGCTACTGAACGCAGAACGAACATGTAATTCTTTTACAAGATTATTAAGCAAATAATTGTCCCAAGTTATAAAAAGTTTTATGCCACGTGCATTTAAGTCAATTTTAAACATTTTTTTTTTAAATGAGTCAGTTGAATTGTATTTACCAGTGTAAACTGACGTATTTTCCAAAAAGACTAAGTGCAGGTACTACGCGAAATAGGCTGGTCACTCCTTAAGCATCCATAGAAGTCTCGCAAGCTTAGGATGCATGAAGTCTGTTGAAATAAAGTTTCCTTTTTGTTTGATTCTGCCTGTGGATTTTATTTCGACATTTTGTGATACTTGGATATTACAATAAATTTTTAAGTTGAAATAAATCTATCTTTGCTTCCGCTGTGCAATATAATTTGTGTTGTTTGACTATGACGATATCAACTACGTCACGATAATCTCCCACCGGGCCCACCGGTGACACGTGGAAATTAGAGGTGTGACACATGAATACCCGTCACGCTTATTACGCGTACGGTTCGGTTTATGTAACAAGTTTACATAAATTAGCCGAAACGGGTCAAACCTTAACGGTTTTATCTCAAAATCCAGAATGTGTATGAAATTCCCATGTTAAACAAGTCCCTGAACTTGTCGGGTCTAAATCACATTCTATCCAGTCTTCGCTTAATTAGTGCGTACGAACCGTATCCTTGAAACTAACCGGTCTAAGCTTAACCTTAACTAAAGACCCGTTAGGATTCTAATAGGTTATTATAAACCTCCGTTCTAGATTTGGAGCCCAGTAAAAGCTATCTGTACTTGCTGATTTGATATACGGCTGGGATTGAATTTATATTTAGCTCAGGTAAATACTTTTAACTTATTTTCCGTTATACGGGCTTGGGATACGGTATCTAAAATACCGCTTGGTCGGGTAATTGACCCCAACTCATTTGTAGTTGGGTATTATCAATGTGACCCGTTTAAAAACTTGTTTTATTGGCTTAACGCCTTTGGGGGCTTAATGACCATGTCCCGGATATCCTTGGCATCATTTTACGAAATGGCCACGACCTCGACATCCGGGTGTAGGCGTACACCCGGCATTGTGTCTATATTAATTAAAGGTGTAGCCGTTGGTTTACCCACCTCGGTTTTACGCTATGTGGTGTGTCTATTAAACTTTAACCCGGCATGACCCGGGCGACCGAACGCATAGCAAACATGTAATTCTTTACAAGATTATATATTTAAATAATTCTCCCAAGTTAAAAAGATTAATTTTGCCTCTGTGCATTTTAATCAAATGATAAAAGATATTTTGTGCCACGCGCATCCAAATCAATTTTCTTAAACCATTTTAAAAATGAGTCAGTTAATTGTATTTACCAGTGTAAACTGACGTATTTTCCAAAAAGGCTAAATGCAGGTACTATAAGAAATTGGCTGGATATTTCTCCTTAGCATCAATAGAAGTCTCGCAAGCTTAAGATGCCTAAAAGTCTGTTGAACTATTGTTCCCATTTTATGTTCGATCCTTCTGTGGATAAACTTCCGAATATTGTGCAATTGATATTACAATAATAAATTCGGTTGTATTATATCTTCAATTGCTTCCGCTGTGCATATTAAATATTGTGTTGTTTGACTATACTGTTGCCAACTACGTCACGGTAATCCCCCACCGGGCCCACCGGTGACACGTGGAAATCGGGGTGTGACACATGTTCCTTATGCGTTCAGTAGCCCGGATCAAGTCCGGGTTAAAGATCAATAGACACACCACATCAACTATTTATGCACTGACGAGTGTACGCCTACACTCCGCGCTTAGGTCGTGGCCATTTTGTAAAATGATGCCAGGGATATCCGGGACATGGTCATTAACCCCCAAAGGCTTTTAAGTAAACAAGACTGTTTAAACGAGCCGATCAAATTTATTCAATTACCCACTCAACGGTGGAGAATTTGATGCCCGATCAAGCGGTATGCTATATACCATAACCCAAGCCCGTATAACGGAAAATAAGTTAAAAGTATTTACCTTTGCAAGTATAAATCCTTAATCGAATAAATTGCAAATAGCTTTTACTGGTCTCCTATTCTGGAACGAAGGTTTAAAATAACCTATTAGAATCCTAACGGGTCTTTAATTTAGCCGTAGCTTAGACCGGTCAGTTTCAAAGGATAGTTACGGTTTAATCGCGTGAAACGCGAAAACCGGGAATGGAATGTGATTTGGACCCAACAAGTTTGAAGACTTGTTTTATATGGGTATAATAACCACACTCTGGAATTTGGGGTCAAAACAATATGGTTTGACTCGTTTCGGCTAGTTTATGTAAACTAGTTACATAAGCCGAACCGTGCGCGCAAAAGGCGTAACGGGTAACCGTAAGAGTCCTACACTGGTTTCCTAAGTCAATATGCTTTAAAGAGGTTGTGGTATCAGTAGGATACCTTCCATAATGCCCGTAACAAGTTTAAGTTCATATTATGCCCCGTAGGGGTATTTCGGTCTTTTTAAAGATTATAAAAGAGGTTTCTGAGTTCTACAGGAAATCTGAGTTTCCCGAACAGTTTATAAAGTCCAAAATACTTTATTTATTATTTAAAATCAGTAGCAACTGGAATCGGGTCAAAAGACCTTGTAGAACTCAAGTTATGGCCGAAAAGGGTATATTCGGTATTTACCGAGCCGTTGCCATAACCGCAGGTTATAAGCAGGTTAAAAATAATTAAAAATCTTTAAAAATCCCAAAATATTATTTTACATCAGTGTGTAAAAGGGTTGGCGTCGAAATCTGGGTTTAGATAGGCGTTATGCTAATTGCGCTATTTAATTACAAAGTTTCCGTAATTTGCGCTATTTAGCATAACTCCTATTCTGGACCTCGGATTGACGTGAAATTTTAGGGACATGCTTAGAATTCAGTAACTATGGTTATGGTTCTTTCACATGTCCGAAATTCTCATTTTAAATTAAAAAGGGCGTTACGGTCAACTTTTAAGCATTTAACGGAAAGGTGTAAAAGACTCGGACAAACAACGAACCGGTCACAGAGGGTTATACCATCATGTAACCTGGTCCTAAGAGAGTCCTAAGGCATATCTAAATCATATTTTAACAGGTCAGAACTGAAGTCAAAGCAATAGTCAAAGCTTTGCGACTTTCGGCTCCGAACCGGGTCAAAATAGCAAATGGTCGGATCAAACAAGCTTAGACTAGTTAATATACTTATTATCATGTTTTATGAGTGTTTAAACAGGTTACACATCATCTACATTACTGATTATGCATTAAGTCGCAAAATGGCATTTCGGTTGACTTTTTCTAAGCACGTTTGACTCGACATTCGGACTAGTTAGAGTGGGAATCAGAGGGTGCCCTTTTAGGGGTTTAAAGCCCACATGATTACCATCATATAACTACCTTTGATTCGACAAACCACTGGACCATTTGTGATTTATCGCAAAGTCAATCGTTAATTACGACGGATTGACTTTTAAGCTAAACTATGCATAAACTAAGCCACAAAAGGTTAGGCACACTTACAGAAGCTTGGTGCACAACTAGGGATGATAGAAGAATGCTTTAGAGCTCCAGAGGTGAACTAGAATGCAGGTTTGAGGTGTGTTGAACTTTGGTGCAATGCATTGGCTTTTATAGTGAATTTCCATGCTCAAGATCATTACAACTCACTCTACAATGGTTCATGGATGATCAGCAGGTGTCCTATAGTGCTAGGGGACATGTAGAGGGCGCCCATGCTTCAATTAATGCACACAAGATCGTTCACAAGCTCAAACATTGAATCTGTCCAAGAATTCTGCATCTGGGACTCGTACGCGACCCGCATTGCCACTTGGACGCGGGCCGCCTGAATCCATAAGTCAGTAAACGAATCCTCAACTGGCGCGCGGCCCGCATTAGCTCACCCGTTATCTTAACGCGGCCCGCCTGAGGGTTGATTTCCAAGATTTTCAAATCTTTTGTAATGATTAACCTGACCTTTCGGTTTCGAAGGGGTAACTTTGCGATTTGGCCCTCGATTATTTACAATTAAGGGCCTCGTGACTTTTACCCGCATTGTTAAGTCCCCCGTTAGTTTAATTACTCTCCGAAAAGCCTTAACTTTTATTGTTGACGCTTTTAATCCCTCGCATACGAATTTGATCATAACTTTCTCGTTTTAAAACGGAACTTCGCGAAATTTATATCGTATATTCTAGTGAGCGTATTTTACTGTTACAAAGCCTTGGGTTCATCAAAGGGTCACTCAGAGGTATAAATTAAACATGTTGACACAATTAACCCCTGTAGCTTGTAATCTCTCACTTTCTTCCGCGTTTCGCTTCGTACGATCCATGATTTATTCGTTTGAAGGCACGAGCATCGTTTAGGGTTACTATACAATATATTTACCCTTCGTTGACATTTTTAACCCTCGAATTTACATACTTTCAAGGTTTGTCAACTTCAGTCCTTTATTTAGTATTTAAATGCCACGTGTAAACTCAAGACACGTGTCAATACATCATTGGACACAAAATTTCGAGGTGTTACATCCACCGTCTTCATAACAGGGATAAAACAGTCATAAAAAACCTTAGCGTTTCTCGCACTCCAAATTGTTCAAACCGTAGCAATACAAATCGTATTTACTATCCGTTTCCACACTCTACTACCCGGACTCTCTTTAACATAATTGAGAAGATCCGCTTACGAAGATCATTCCACCGGGAACCGGATGCGAACCCAAGCCAACACATTCCACCAAATACTTCTAGCCCAAAGACAAGATAGGAAAATGTGGTCTGAGCTTTCCACATGATGCCCGCACCACGGACAATCCACATTGTTCAACGTCACTCCCCTGTGAGCCAGCCCCTCCCTCGGCGCTATCCGACCGATAATCACTCGTCATAAAAGAATGTTTCCTTTATGCGGAGCCCAACTATTCCATTCGAGCTCTGGCTCGATGCCCGAATTATTAAGTCTAGCCTTTTCGATATCTACCCGAACTTGTTTTACCGAAAATAAATTATCCGAAGAATTCCGCCACTTACATACGCCATTCTCCACGATTAATTTCTGGTTCAAGACTATATTTTCTTTCTCGAAGATCTTATCCATCTTTCCGATATCATTCCACACTCCTGGAATCGACTTCTTTAAGGGAATGAAGAGATTTGAAGAATTGGTTTTATGAACCGAAGAGATCGCCTTAGCCCAAAGTTGGTTCGGGTTCGACTTGAACCTCCACCACCATTTGAATAACATAGCATAATTAAAATCCTTTATGCTTCCAACCCCTATCCCGCCATTCTTTTTAGATTTTTGCAGCCTTTCCTAACGCACCCACCTGAGTTTTTTATTAGAATCGGAAATCCCCCAAACAAAATCCCTGCGAATCTTCTCTAATCTGTTTAGGACACACTTCGGGGCAGCAAAAAGGGAAAGAAAGTACGAAGGAATACTTCCTAGTACCGATTTAGCCAGAGTAACTCTGCCTGAAAAAGATAAATACCTGGCCTCCCATTTCGATAATTTAGACTTAAACTTGTTTACGACAGGATCCCAAAACTTAGCCCTCTTCATATTAACCCCAATAGGAATACCCAAATAGGTGAAAGGGGTTTGACCGACGCCGCAATTCAGAATAGAAGCTAATCTTGACGTCTCAGAATCATTGACCCCAAAACCGTAAACCTTACTTTTCTGGAGGTTAACTTTAAGCCCAGAAACTAAATATAACCATCTAAGGAGACAATTAAGCGTAACCACATTTTTGTCCGTCCATTTACCTATAAAAAGAACGTTATCCACATAGCTAAGGTGGGAAAGATTTGGATCCCCATTGGGAAGTTGGAACCCCTCGAACATCCCGGCAGCCATGACCCTATTCATAAACAAGCTAATTATTTCCATGGCGATAATAAAAAGAAAGGGGGATATGGGATCACCCTATCTTAAACCCCTTTTATACTTAAATTCAGCCGTAGGGCGAACCGTTCACAAGAATAGAGCCCGACCCTGAACCAAGACACCCCTTTAACCAGCTGATCCATCTCTCTGGGAAGGCCATATGCTCATCATAAGAAAAAGAAACTTCCAATTTATGGAATCATAAGCTTTTTCGAAGTCAACTTTGAAAATAAGAAGCTTATCCTTCTTCTTTTTCGCCCAAGCAATAGTCCCGCTAATAATAAGAGGACAATCAAGTATGTTTCTTCCACCTAAAAAAGCCGACTGAGTAGGAGAAATTAACTCATTCATTACCGATTTGAGCCGGTTAGCCAACACCTTAGATAAAATTTTGTAAATGGACCCAATGAGAGAAATAGGCTGAAAATTAGCAAGAGATTGAGGGTCCTTAGTTTTCGGAATGAGGGCCACGAACGAGGAATTGCATCCTTTGCTTATCACACCGTTGCAATGAAAATCCCTCATGACTTCCATTAAAGAATTTTTGAGATCTTTCCAAAAGCTTTTAAAAAACTTTAGCGTAAAACCATCAGGACCCGGGGCTTTACTTCCATCACTATTTTTAATCGCACTCCACACTTCCGATTCCGAGAACTCTTCACAAAGCATCACACCACTGTCATCCGAGATCCTGGGGAGGCCTTCACCATTAAATTTCGGTCTTCGTCTAATGGGTTCTGAAAATTGCTTTTTAAACCATCCTCTAATTTCCTCCTTAAGCTCCAACGGATCAGAAACAACTCTGCCATTAAACCAAAGACCATTTATTATGTTACTGGCAATGTTCACATTCAGCATCTGATGGAAGAAGGAAGTGTTGTCGTCTCCAAACTTTAGCCAATTTATTCTAGCTTTTTGATGAATGTTTTTAGCCTTAACATTCTCCAACTTATTTAGCTTGACTCTAAGCTCAATTCTAACTTTTTTATCAATGTCCGAAATCCTCCCCACAGCCCTCCTTTCGATGTCCCCAATATCCTCTTTGATCTTGTCGACTTCATGATTCTCGGCCTCTTTGACATCAGATCTCCACTTTTTAATTTCAACTTTAATCCGTTTTAAAATCCTGGCTAACTTCTCGTCCTATCTACCATCGGACAAAGGATCAGCCAAAACATGTTTAACTATATTTTGCACATGAATATCCTCCACCCAAGAATTAAAAAATTTAAAGGGAATTAGACCATAATCCAGCGGATTGCACAAAAGGGAAACGGGGCAATGATCCGAGGCTCCTCTAGCATGGACAACAACTTTGGCAACCGGCCAGTGATTCAAAAAAGCATTACAGACTAAAAACCTGTCCAATTTACTCATTTTTACCTTAGCATGACCAGAAATATAGGTATACTTACTCCCAGACATCGCGTATTCAAACAGGCTAGCTCTATCAATGAAATTATTGAAGCCGCCGTAGCACCCCTATCAAAGCCAGAATTCACACGTTCATCTTCAGCTCTTACGTCATTAAAATCGCCAAACAAAACCCACATCCCTTCCATATGAGAAATTAGAGCAGCTAATTCATTCCAAAACCCTTTTCTACTCCTGGCATCATTGGGCGCATGAATATTGATCATATTAACCCTGTCTTACACTCCAAAAATTTTCCCCACGAACAACAAATATCGCTGGTTTTTCAGAATAGAATCATCAGCGAATCTGTCAGGGTTCCAAAGAATAGCCAGACCACCCGATCTCCCCACCGAATCCACCGAAACAGTTTTTAGGTTAGAATTATCCCAAAATCTCCACAGGCTTATATCCGACAGACCTGATTGATGGGTCTCTTGGAATCCGATGACATCAGCTTTCAAACTTCGCTTAAGATTTTTAACCCAGAGCCCCTTCCTAACCGAGGCAACTCCATTCATATTTATAGATAAAAAATTCATTGGCAACCCAGAGGCACCGATTCCCCATTCACTAATTTCCTCAAATGGTTATCGAATCCACTTACCTCAATGCCCAAGGCGACTCCCACCTCGATAGAACCGGAAACTTCCTTCTCGATCTCACTGAGCCTCTGATCAATGTCTTGACCTTCGATCTTTGGGTTCCCCAAATCAATTCTTCCAGACGATTCCTCAGCCCCTCTGATAATTTCTTTCTCCATCCTAAAGATTTCCTCAATATTGAATGGATCCGAGACTTTATCGCCTGCCACTGAATTATTTAAGTCGGGAGTTTTGAAATCTTGGGCTGAACTCTTCTTATTTAATTTAGCTTTATTGGCCCTCGTTGTAACATAGCTTGGACGAGGTAAGTCATCAGTTGGCCCAATGACACCATAACCCACATCAGAATCAGAATTAGGCCCACCATTTTGACCTGCCGACCCCACCCCCTCGCTATTTTCTCTCTCTTCTAATAAAGAATCCACAGCCGTATTGTGAATCCCAAGACCAACCTCAGCATGAACCTGATTTGATACGTGGGGAACCTCAACAGTTGGGCTATTTCCCATGCATGAAGGGGAGAGACCCAAAAAATGATCATTCGGTTCCTTCTGCTGTTGACCGGACATTTTTCCAAATTCCGGTGACCTTGCCGGACTATTATCCTCCACCAAATCCTCTACCGAATCCACTAATGTTTCACCAATCTCCCCTAATGACACCTCATCCGATTTCGACGGACTCCAAATCAATCTCCGATTGAGTGTTTTTGAGAAAATCTGGAGACCATTGGCCTGATATTTCTTCAACCCATATTTTAATATTAAATTATTTCCAATTCAACACAAACTCTTCAGAAATCCTTTTGCCCGTTTGAACCAACACAGCCATACGGTCTTCTGCCAAATTACCATCTTCCACTAAGGCCTCATATTTGACTAGTAAACGACCACACCTTTTGCCAATTTTGTTAAAAACGTGTCTATCCCAAAGGGATGCAGGAACACCAAGGACTTTGATCCAAGCAACCCGGTCGAAAATCGGTGGGAGCCCCTGTCACAGCCCCCGATCCCCAATTCCCGGGAGCGGGCGGCCGCGAGCCAGTTTCGGTGGTATCACGTTATTATCAAATTTAGCAGCGAAAATTTCATCAGGACCGTAGTTAGGAAATATTTAATCAGAGTAAAATACCACATTTTCCATAACATTAAACACATGGGTAAAACCCAAGTTTTTAGTACACACTTTTCATAGGAATAAATCCTATTTTTATTTAAGAAAAACATCTATTTCTTTTAGGTAACTTTGTTGCCACTTTTCCAAGCCTTCAGTGCTGTCCAGCTCGCTTCTACTTGGCTTTCATATTTTGTTACCTGAAACGCGTTTTAAAAACACTTTGTCAGTGGGAAATACTAGTGAGTGAATCCTAGTTTAATCAAGTTTAAATAACAAGTCACAGTGAACAGTATTGAGGGCGCATCTGCAATTACATTTGTTTCCAAGTTATATCAATTACCACCACACGGTAATGTCGTTCCGACTTATGGTCATGTTACTCCTTTACCAAGTGGTAACAAATTTTGTATACAAAACCCCAAATTTACCGACTGTAATTGTATTCTTACAAATACTCAATAACTGCTATTCGCATGGAAAGATATTTAAGGTTTTGTAAAAACAGTTAACAAAAAGAGGATTACTCACATTGCTGTTTTAGGGTTTTCAGTAAGGATTTCCTGGGAATAATCTATAAATTACACAATGCACGTGTGTTAGTATAATAACCCATTTTAACATTAGTAATACCCTCCCCGAGACGGCATTCCAACGACTACGTCGGGCAGAACCACGACAGCCATTACGGAACCCTAGATCAATCGGGCAGAGTATCTAATACGTCTCCAGGGGTTATGATACTTACATCGTAGCAGAACCTCGCTATTTCGGGGGGGGGGGTATTAGACTCGGGTAAAATGCCCACTATTCAGAAATTTGCTTAAGAAAATGAACGAATTCAACTGAGATCCGATGCATTCTATTTATAGGTGCTGATCCTGACTCTCTCGCGGCCCGCCAAGATAAGGCAAAGCCTTACGCGGCCCGCGTCAACCCTGGGTCAACGAGTAGCTTAGCTGGGTCAGCATGTAGGTCCGCCGGGTGTTGGGCCACGTGGCCGCACCGGGCTTTGCCATTATTTTGGTCTCACGCGGCCCGCGTAAGGGTAAGCTTAAGCTTAAGCGGCCCGCCTAAACTAAAGAAATCAACGAAATCAAGTTTAAACCTCTATACTGCCCGCGTAAGGTTGAGGTGGGGTCCTACGCAGCCCGCCTCAGCTTAATTTACTTGTTTTTGATTTATTTTTAATGCTATAATGTATTTCGGACTCGGTTTTCACATACGGGGTGTATTTAAAGACATATTGAGACATTTTGAACTATAATAGGGTGTCGGAAATATTTGAGAGTGTCGGTTCACGTTAGGGTTGTTATATCCTCACCACCTTGTTTTAGAGCTCGTCCTCGAGATCTACTGGAATAGGTGTGGATATTTCCTTTGCATTTCTGATTCAAGCTCCCATGTATATTCAGGTCCTCTTTTGGAGTCCCATTTTACTTTGACCAGAACTAATCTCTTATGCTTGAGGTTCTTGATTTTCCTATCTTCAATTTGTAGAGGCCTTTCTATAAATTTGAGTTGTTCATTTACCTCTATATTCTTAAGAGGCACTACAAGTGATTCATCAGCTAGACACTTTTTGAGATTAGATACATGAAATACATCATGTATTCCTGCCATTTCTTCTGGCAGTTATAGCTGATAGGCTACAGGTCCTATTTTTCTAACAATTTCAAAAGGTCCAATATACCTGGGACTTAGCTTTCCTCTTTTGATGAATCTTACCACTCCTTTCCAAGGAGAGACTTTTAACAATACCTTATCACCTATCTGGAATTCTAACGGCTTACGTCTGTTATCAGCGTACCTCTTCTATCGATCACGTGCTGCTTTCAGTCATTCCTTGACTTGAATGATTTTGTCGGTTGTTTCCTGCACTATCTCAGGTCCAGATAGTTGCTTTTCCCCAATTTCTGCCCAACAGACTGGGGTTCTGCACTTTCGTCCATAAAGTGCTTCGAATGGTGCAGCATTGATACTTGTGTGATAACTGTTATTATAAGAAAATTCTATTAAAGGTAAGTGATCGTCCCAATTACCTCCGAAATCAATTACACAAGCTCTAAGCATATACTCCATTGTCTGAATTGTCCTTTCGCTTTGTCCGCCGTTTGAGGATGATAAGCTTTGCTTAGATTCAGCTTGGTTCCCATTGCTTTTTGGAAACTTGACCAAAAATGAGAGGTAAAACGGCTATCCCTATCAGAAACAATTGATAAAGGTATTCCATGTAATGAAACAATTTCATTTACATACAATTTGGCTAATTGCTCCATGCTAAAAGTTTCCTTCATTGGTAGGAAATGAGCTGACTTAGTTAGCCTGTCTACAATCACCCAGATTGTATCATTACCTTTTCTTGTTTTGGGTAATTTGGTAACAAAATCCATTGTTATCAATTCCCATTTCCAAACTGGCATTTCTAACTGTTGTAACAAACCTGAGGGTTTCTGGTGTTCAGCTTTAACTTGTGAGCAAGTTAAACATTTAGAAACATAAGCTGCTATGTCCTTTTTCATTCCTATCCACCAGAAATTTTTCCTTAAATCCTGGTACATCTTATCACTTCCTGGATGCATCGTATATTTAGATTTATGAGCTTCTTCTAATATACGGTGACGTAAATTTCCCAATTTAGGTATCCACATTCTCTTTTCATGGAATCTCCAAATTCCATATGTTCCTTGTTCTAAATCTTTTATCATTCCTTTTAATTTTTCAGTATCATCCTTGATTACTGATTCTTGTGCTTTTCTAATCTGATCGTTTAAATCTACTTGTAGATTTAATTTAAGAGAACGTACCCTCTTTGGCTTTTCGTGATACTTTCGACTTAAAGCATCAGCGACTACATTGGCTTTTCCTTCATGATATTGGATATCACAATCGTAATCACTAAGCAATTCCATCCAACGTCTTTGTCTCATATTCAACTCTTTTTGCCCGAAAACATACCTTAAGCTTTTATGATCTGTAAATACGGTAAACTTACTACCATAAAGATAATGTCTCCAAATCTTAAGGGCAAAAATTCTAGCTCCTAGTTCCAAATCATGGGTTGAATAATTCTCTTAATGATTCTTAAGCTGTCTAGAGGCGTAAGCTATAACCTTTTGGCGTTGCATCAACACACATCCGTAACCTAACTTAGAAGCGTCACAATAGACTATAAAGTCTTCAGTTCCTTCTGGTAACGCTAGTATAGGTGCATGGGTCAATCTTTGCTTAAGGATTCTAAAGGCTTCTTCTTGTTTTGGTCCCCATTCAAACTTAACAGATTTACAGGTTAACTTAGTTAAGGGAATGACTATTCTAGAAAAATCTCGAATAAATCTTCTATAATAACCGGCCAATCCTAAGAAATTTCTAACCTCGGTTGGTGACTCAGGGGTTTTCCATTTGGTAATCACCTCGATCTTTATTGGATCCACATGAATTCCTTCATGATTAACTAAATGTCCAAGAAATTGTACCTGCTCTAACCAAAACTCGCATTTGGAAAACTTAGCGTAAAGCTTTTCCTTTCTTAATAGACTTAAAAGTAAGTGCAAGTGCATTGCATGATCTTCTTTACTCTTAGAGTAAATTAGAATATCATCTATGAAGACAATTATGAATTTATCCAAATATGGCTTACATATTCGGTTCATCATGTCCATAAATGCAGCTAGGGTATTGGTTAAACCAAATGGCATGACAGTAAATTCATAATGACCATACCTTGTTCTGAATGCGGTTTTAGGAATGTCCTCTTCCTGTACCTTTAATTGATGATATCCTGATCTTAAATCGATTTTACAGAAAAATCGAGCTCCTTGAAGTTGATCGAACAGATCATCGATCCTTGGTAATGGATACCGATTCTTAATCGTGACTTTGTTCAATTCACGGTAGTCAATGCACATACGCATTGATCTGTCCTTCTTTTTGACAAATAGAATCGGCGCTCCCCATGGTGATGAGCTTGGTTGTATGAATCCTTTCTCCAACAATTCGTCTAACTGTTTCTTCAGTTCTTGAATTTCAGCGGGTGCCAAACGGTAAGGTGCTTTGGCAATTGGGGCTGTCCCTGGTAGCAGATGGATTCTGAATTCAACTTCCCTGTCCGGTGGTAGCCCTAGCAATTCTTCTGGAAAGACATCGGAAAATTGGGACACTATTGGAATGTCTTTTAGTTCTTTTCATTTAGTGTTAGTGATTATAGAAATCAAATACACTATAGATCCTTTTCTTATACAACTTGCAGTTTTCATCATAGAGATGAATTTAGTGGATCTAGATGGTTTATCTCCTTTAATTGTGATCTTTTCACCCTTTGGTGAATTTACTTGAATCGACTTTTGATCACACAAAATACTGGCTTTATTGGCTATTAACCAATCCATTCCTAAGACAACATCAAATCCAGCCAGATTCATTGGGTAAAGGTTTGCAATAAATTTTTGATTAAAAATTTCTATTCTTGCTCCCTGCAAGATTTCAGAAATCCTAATGGTTTCTCAATTTGCTGTCTCTACTAGACATTCTTGTGGTAGTTTAGTTAATGATTGATTTAGAAGTTTGCAAAACGAAGTATTAATAAAACTTTGGTTTGCACCAGAGTCAAATAATACTTTAGCAAAAATATCATTAACTAAAAACGTACCAGCTATGACGTCCGGAATCATCTTGGCTTCATATGCAGTTAGAACAAATGCTCTAGCATTTTTTGGGTTCTTATTGTTTGCAGCTGGAGCCAATTTCGGATAGTTTGGCTTGATATGACATTTTTCTCCACAGTTGAAGCACAATCCATTGGTTGGTTTCCTTCTGAAGGTTTCTTCCTTATGTCCTGGTGCTTTGCAGAAATTGCAGTAAGTGGAGCATCTTCCTGAATGCTTCTTTCTGCAGGCTTTGCAGTATGGTGCAGAGGTAGAACCTACATTCCCACGGTTGGAATTCCCAGAACGGAATTCTTGAGTAAGCCTTTGGGATAGGTTTCTCCTCTGATCTTCTTCTCTAGTTCGCACTAGTTCATCAGTCAAGGTATTGGCTAGTTCTACAGCTTCTTCTATGGTTTGGGGTCTAGCTGCCTTGACTACATGTCTAATCTTTCCAATTAATCCCCAGATATAACATGAGATTAACACCAGTTCAGGTGATGCAAGGGTTGGTACTATTCTAGCATATTCAAAGAATGTCGTAGTGTACCCTTTACTATCTACCCCGGTCATTCTAAGGTTCAGAAACTTATTCGCTATCTGTTCCTTTTCATTAGGAGGGCAGAATTTCCTTTCTACCATATTTTTAAATTCCTCCCATTCCATGTTGTATACCCTATCACTTCCCCTTGACTGGAGGATAGTGTTCCACCATTCTAGGGCTGAGTTTTTAAACAGATTCGAAGCAAACATTATCTTGTCTTCTTCAGCACACTTGCTTATTTTCAGAACTGCCTCAGTTTTCTCTATCCAGCGTAGAGCTGCAATGGGTCCTTCATTGCCCGAGAATTCTATTGGTTTGCAGGACCAGAAGTCTTTGTAAGAACAACCATATGGCATGGTTCTTCTTCTTTTGGGAATGGGCGCTTGAAGTACGGGTCCATTGTTTACGGTGTGTTCAGGTTCAGTTGGTCGCTTACTGCTTTGCTTACTTTTATTATCAGCTTCTTTAACAGTTTGGATAATAAATGGCATTGCATCTATGATTCCTTGTGCCACTATATGTTGGATAACACTATTATCCACTTGGTTTCCATTGTTATTGTTGTTCGGATTCTCATTAACCACGTTAATGTTACTCTGGTTATCGTTATTCAGATTATCTTGATTTCATTCGTCGGCCATCTGAATTTTAAACATTTACCACATATTAATATCACAAATAATATTTGAATATAGTCAATCACATGTCACACACACTTTTAGTCAAAAGCGTCGAACATTGCGACTTTTACTCTTTCTTATAGTATGCGTCTATTACACACCAGTACTGAAATTAAAATTACAATACCGACTGAAATTTAAAGCCACACTACTAGTAATATGCATCCATAGTTTTTTTTCCTAATACATACACACATATTATATTATATTATTACTACTACTACCGTTCCCACCATCACATTCAGGGATATGGATTCATCCAAAAATCCATATTGCGCTCATCGTATTTCCATACGAGACGCTCTCCCACCTGTCTCATTCGTTCACTACTCTCTAAAATTTCCTCACCGAAAGTCCTAAGTTCTTGTACGTTTTCTGCACTCATTGGGGGTGCAGGTTCTAGGACTGGGTTTGGAATCTGGGGTGCAGGTTCCTGGTATAGGGCCTGGTATGGGTAGGGATTCTCTAAGATCTCCCTAATGTATGCATCATTATTGAAATAGGGATCTTGAGGATCTAACCCTGGGTAGGCTCCTAAGTTGGGCATTGGCACATTTTCCTGTATCGGGTAGCGTTGCACATAATCCCTAACATCATCCCACCAGGGGTCGTAATTATTTGGGTCTAGGGGATTTGGTGCAGGTACCCTAGGTATTTCCTCCGGGTTGAAATCATGCATTTCTATTTAGTTTTCAGGGTTTTCTATCTCTATTGGTTGATCAGGAATTGGTGGTTGTGGTTGGGGTGCTAGCATTTGCTCCAGGTTTGGGTCAGCTGCAGTGGTTGCTAAGATAGGAATATTAGCTATTCCCCTATTAAGCATCTCTTGGGCATATGCATCGGTTTCTCTTTTGGTTGCGGCTAACACTCGCTGTTCCTGTAACTTTTTCATACGCTTTCTACGCTCATGTGCTCCCCTACTGAACCATCCCCTCTTTTTCTGAGGAAATGGCTCTTCAGACTGAGCCTTAAACACGAATATTCCTTCTTCCGTATCGGCAGAGTACCCCGAGATGGCAGTCTGAGAAGAGGAGGTGCCTTTGCTTCTAGGCGAACCAGACAATTGACGATACGCGTCAGATGGTACTTGGTCGCTCATACTGTAAACTAACAGATAGTCAGATAACACATAACAAGATAATACAATTATGCACGTATTTCCGTAATTTATTTCCTAACAGTTTGAATTTTGGTGTCAGCAGAACACTTATGTGGTTGAATCAGTGGCATAGCTCTGATACCACCTTCTGTCACAACCCCCGATCCCTAATTCCCGGGAGCGGGCGGCCGCGAGCCAGTTTCGGTGGTATCACGTTATTATCAAATTTGGCAGCGGAAATTTCATCAGGACCGTAGTTAGGAAATATTTAATCAGAACCACAAAAGTCATTATGGAACCCTAGATCAATCGGGCAGAGTATCTAATACGTCTCCAGGGGTTATGATACTTACATCGTAGCAGAACCTCGCTATTTAGGGGGGGGTATTAGACTCGGGTAAAATGCCCACTATTCAGAAATTTGCTTAAGAAAGAAAGAAATGAACGAATTCAACTGATATCCGATGCGTTCTATTTATAGGTGCTGATCCTGACTCTCTCGCGGCCCGCGTAAGATAAGGCAAAGCCTTACGCGGCCCGCGTCAACCCTGGGTCAACGAGTAGCTTAGCTGGGTCAGCATGTAGGTCCGCCGGGTGTTGGGCCACGTGGCCGCACCGGGCTTTGCCATTATTTTGATCTCACGCGGCCCGCGTAAGGGTAAGCTTAAGCTTACGCGGCCCGCCTAAACTAAAGAAATCAACGAAATCAAGTTTAAACCTCTATACTGCCCGCGTAAGGTTGAGGTGGGGTCCTACGCGGCCCACCTCAGCTTAATTAACTTGTTTTTGATTTATTTTTAATGCTATAATGTATTTCGGACTCGGTTTTCACATACGGGGTGTATTAAAAGACATATTGAGACATTTTGAACTATAATAGGGTGTCGGAAATATTTGAGAGTGTCGGTTCATGTTAGGGTTGTTATAGCCCCTCCCACACGTATAGCCTGGTAAACCACTTCTCCCATGTTTCCACCTCCTTTCTAAGGAAATCATCCGCTTCCTTGACTTATCCGAACGAGATTAGGACTTTAAGACCACCCAAGTAACTCAAATCTAGTCCTTTATGCAAAAGATTATTTAAATTATTTAGGATATCAATGTCCTTAGCCTCTCCCACAAGAGACTTAAACTCTCTGCTGCTTTTTAGCTCAATGTTGATCGGGGGTAGCTCAATCACCTTCCTGTCCAACGGAGCCTTGACATTAAGATTACTCACAACATCCCCGTACGACCTACCACCACTGGGGATGTTCAACTTGACTTGGATGTTATCTGAATCACGATACTGTTTGGGGTTCGAAGGAACTTTCCCCAACCTAGCAAAGACCGAAACCCTTTCCTCATTATTTGCTGATGCAACCTTTGAACCATCTCTGTAGAACTTGGCCAGACTTACATCAAGAATAGCCCCATCTATTTTAACCTCCTTTAGTTTCTCTATCCAATAGTCCATATCAGACACTTTATAAAGCTTGATAAAACCGAACTTGTTACCATCCCTACCCCTTTTAGATGGCACATAGACATCCTCCAGTTCCAAAAATTGACCAAAAGCTTTCCACAAACTATCATGGTTGCAAGAATCTGGCAAGTTTGAGATAAAGAAGGAAGTGCAGTTACGCTCTATTCTGGAATTTCTTCTCCAATCTAACTTGTTTTTTTACTGAGCACTGTGTTCCAATGGTTTGGGTTATGGAAATTCCTCCCTCTTCCATAGTGATAATCCATGACAAACACACTCAGACCACGAGAAACCGTCAATTCCAAATAACCAAAGGCCTCCTCCTACCCCCTCTATTCTACGAAGTGTTAACGGGATTCGAATCAGTCTAGCTAAACTATGCTTGATAGCCGCGACCAATATCAGACCCGCTAAGCCAATAAGAATAAGAGGAACCGGTAAGAGAGACAGAAAAGCACCAATCGAACAGAAGAAACGACAAGGAACCCGGTCCCGGGAGCGAATGGATGGAACAGCCCGGAGAGATAGGATGAAAGGTCAAGCCTGAATCTAGCGACCTCGCACACTATCCCTAGCAGCCTGTCTTTGTCGAGCCGCCGGCGAAACGCGCGCGAGAGAGAGAGAGAGATAGTTTTTGCCGAGATTGATAAAGTATACTAATTCTCTAATTCAAACATAAACCATATAACACTTAATGGACGAATCTTGTGTTCCTTGTGCATTATGAGTTTCTAAAAGTTTTGGTGAGTGGTTTCGTGCGTCTGACAGAACCAAACCTTTTTAACTGGAGGGTCACAATGTAATCTTTAATTCAAAAGTTTACACAAATAACGAAGTTAAACAACCAACAATATCATTAACATGTTTTCCAATCAAGTGTACACTAATATCGACAAATGTACACTACGTTGTCGTTCCATGTCAAATACAACAACGATGTTCTTGACGTACCCGAGGGGTCTTGCTTTCTGACGTAATTGTCTCTGTGTTCATGTCGTTTTTTGTTTTTCTTGTTTTGTTTCTCAGTTTCTAGCTGACTCTTTATATATATATATATATATATGTAAAATGATTTGTCGTTCAAAAAAAATAATGTTATGCAACATATCATATTAGTGCGTACACACTTAACTTTTAAATGAATTTGCTAATATATTTTTCATAAGAGACCTAAGTATCTATGTAGTTCTGGATTGTCCACCTTAGGTTCTTTATCGATGATGGGTTCCTCTAAAAGTGTACAATAAGGGTCCGGATCTATTAGGGTCCCCATATTAAATTGAAGCAACTAGAAATTTGCTTTTATAATTTAAAGGTTATTGTGACTTGAAGTCATAAAGACCAATTTTGAGTGTTTGGGTAAATGTGATTATAATTCTAATTTTTGTAAGCATTCTGATTTTTCAACTCGCGACAATCATTTTAGAAAACCCACATCTAAACACCCCATTGCATGTAGAAAAATATATAAATGATTGCTTAAAATATGATTTGTGTAGTATTTGATAGCTTATTCTAAGAATGTCGCCTACAAGGTGAATTCTTGGTTTTAGAACTGTAATAGAACTTCTAAAACCAAGAATTCACCTTGTAGGCGACATTCTTGGAATAAGCTATCAAATAACTACACAAATCATATTTTAAGCAATCATTTATATATTTTTCTTGGTTCTATTATAGAAATTAAAAATCCACATTCGATTAGTCTACCAGCTTATTGTCTCTACGAGGGACTTCTATGATCATAAAAAGGCAACAATTATGGTTTAATAATGTGCGAGTACTTGAAAACTTTTGTTTTTCAAAATAGTTTTAGCTTTATAATTAATATGATCAAGTTTCGCAATAGGTTTTGTTGCTAAAGATCAATTACATATTTAGGATCATTATGTGGATGAACAATTGATCATGAGTATGCACATAAATGTATAGGGACTCTCGAAGAACAGGGGTGGGGAAAAACAACAACACACAAGATATTATACTATTCGACACAAATGATGTCATACATATGAGGGGTATTTATACCCACATGTTTGACGGTTATATAACCGGGGTATTTATACCCACATGTTTGACGGTTATATAACCGCTTTGTAACTAACTAACCAACATAACTACCTAACAATAAGGCTAGAGGGTGTGGTTTAAAGCTCATACGGGCTTTATCACGTCACATCAGTTCCATCTAGGCGTCACCTCATATGAGAGGCTTTAAAGCCCCTTCCTTTAAAATCCTTGCAATGGTTTAAAGCCCCTTTTTAAACAATATAAAAAAGAAAAAGAAAAAGGAAATAAAAAAAGAGGGAAATGTGATCGGTGGAAAAGAAATGGGTCTCACATGCATACTTAATAGCGCTCGTTACTAGACTGACGGATGATCGATGACGCCCCCCTTTGGCGCGCAGGGGATGGGTAGGGGACGCTAAGGGGCGCTAAAAGTGGTGATGTGGCCAGGGGCGGTATACCACACCCCAGGTGATTTCTAGACACATTTGACTTTTATGTTGACTTTCTAATTAACAATCGTTTACTTGATTATCTTAATTATAATCATCCAACGGGTTTGCTTATTTTTATACTAGCTGAAGATGGGGTATCTCGAGCAAACAAAGCCAAAGATATATTCCATGATTGGTTCTTGAACCCGTTCTTGGTCTTGAAAGACCAAATCAAAACACAAAATCTGAAAAAATATGAAATGAAGAAGTATACTTAGGCTATACGGTATGGGGATCCGCTTTGGACCGTCCCCTACTGGTACGTGCGTGACTATACATATTTTTACAATGAAATTACACACGAATTGGTTTTAAATTTATAAAAGTGATTATTACTTTTACATCAAAACACACACGAAAGGGCAAGTGTACTCCGTCATATATGTAGTAAAGTATCGGTAAGAACCAAGTATCGATCCACGGAAATGGGCGGAGAAATAATACTAGACCTTTGTCACTAAATTACCGGTAAAAACATAATTTGTTTTGGTTTTTAATTAAACTAAAGTAAGCATAAATAAATACGTATAAATCATAGTAAATTATATATAAATAGCCTTGCTTAATACACAACCAAAGCATGTCAACTAAGTCAGTTTTGGCACTAGAAGCATTTGGTCAATTTTCCATTTCGAGACAATTAGTATCCCTTTCGGGAATCCTAACATGACAATCATTCGGAAAGTTAAAACGATAAACACACTTTAACCACCTAAAATTGTTCTTTAACGTGCGATTGATTAATGTCTACAAAAATCTCCTAAAAATAAGTTAGTCATCCGTTAGGAGTTTTCTAACCTCACTTAATCAAGGAAAGCAACACCATTAAACACAATGCAGCCACCGAGACAAGCATAAACTAGATTAAATCACAACCGAGTTCATTTTACAAATCTTACACATAAATTCACCAAGATAGCAATTTTGGCCGAAACTACTAACTAGGCTAACAAATCATGGCAAGAATCCGTAACAACACCATCTAACCCGTTAGAGTCCTTCCGTGAGGGCAAGCTCTCTTGATTAATAATAATTGCATTTTATTAAACCACTAACCCGTTAGAGTATCATGGTGCCTACATTTTAACCAAGTTAAACTAGTTAACCAAATTAAAAGTTTACTAATACATGACTAAATAAGCTTCATTTTGCAACTATCTTACCTAACCAAGCACCAATCATCCAACACAATTACTTATAATCAAGAAATCAATATCAATAACAAGGTTGCAAACTAATCATCAAAGATAGTCATAGAAAATACTTCAAAATGTCATTACAAACATAGATTAACATACTAATCAAGCAAGGGATTGTTGTGTTTTTGCCCAAAGGCTTACATTAATACATAATAATCAATCTAAATGCTTGAAATATAACAAAAGTATGGAAAGATTTGAGAAACCAAACCATAAACAAGCATAAGAATGAGAATCTGGATAGTAAATGAGCAAAACCGGGCAATGTGGCTTGAATCCGAGTGAAAGCAGCAGCCTTCGGAGCCTCAAAATCGCCTGCAGAGCTCCCAAAATGTCCAGAGTTACGTCTAAAATGGTGCTGTTCTGTTTAAATGTTTTTTCGAAGTCGCACGGCCGTTCTTCCGATCGCACGACCGTGCACTTTAAGCATTATTGGTGGTGGGCCACCATACTGCGTGACGTCACAGATCGTTGACTGGTCTTCGGTCACGCACGGTCGTTCTTGGCTTGGCACGACCGTTCTTTTCCGGCATTTGGCTTGCACGCCTTGACTTGTGGTCGTTCCACTCCGAGATGTTGTTTGATCTCGGATCCGCACGACCGTTCTCCATGAGGAACGACCGTGCATTTTCGGGTTTGCCTTCATTGCCTTGCACGGTGAGTTGCACGCCTGGTTCATCGCCGGGACTTTCTTGTTTGTCGGATATGCACGGTCGTGCATATGGCCGCATGACCGTGCCAAACGCCCAGGTCAGTCTTTTTCCACAGAATCTTCGCAGCTTCATCGTTTTGTCCGGAAAGTCCTCGTTTTTGGTATCATCTCGTCTGGTATGCTGTTTTAGGCCTGTAAACCAAAATGTAGATAATTAAGTATCCGAATGACGGTTTTACGGCCGAAAACGCATAAAATGGGGGTAAAACGGGGGACTAAAATATGTGTAAATTAGCGAATATCAAATCTCCCCACACTTGAACCTTGCTTGTCCTCAAGCAAGCAGAACTAAAAAGCAATAAAAGACGGAAAGAAACAAGTACGAAAATTTACACACTATTTTATTGAAAACTACTATAAACGGTTGGCCGGTTTGTCGAAAGACATCATCAAAAGACTAAAACCCAACAAGCATATGCAATTATAATAGCGACAACCAAAAAGCCGTGACTTCACATTTAATTGACTCGACATGTTAATCTTCACACGACTCACAATATTCACACACACTCGGTTTTATTTATGAAACATACATAAAATGTGTATGTGCAAACACTCAACGCCTAGTCAATGAAACATGTAATATCATAAGCTTGTCATAAGATCTCGTCTCCACCAACTAACATGCAAATAAGTGTAAATCAAGAGGTCTTTACGGGTTGTAACGTTAGGCTTGGGCGAAGGGTATGGATGTAGACATTTAAAGTGGCGAAAATGGTTAAAACTCGGTTTTAGCGTTTAACTAGCAAGAACATAATACAATTATACATACAAACGCCTTAAAAAGGCGACTAAAGCGCAATCGAGCTTATCAACGAAATTTTAACATTTAAGCATTCAAAATTGCTCGATTTCTATCAACTTCACCCTATTTTAGGGTGTTTTATTTTCTGGGTTGTGTGTTTTTTTTTTTTTTTTAAATAACTATACAATAAACCGAAACAAATGCTAGTTAAACGATTATTTTGTCCGAGTTTCAACACTAAAAAGGGTTTAAAAACATAAAAAGGTTAAATTTGGCTAAGTGGGCGATAATGTGGGTAAACAAAGGTAAACGGGAAGGCTCGACATGGTTAATCCTAAAGGGTAATATAAGGTGAACGGGAAGCACAACACAAAGAACAAGGCTTACAACAAAGGGGTAATCTAAGTGCCTCTATCACTTTTACACGAATTCACAAGTTCATGGTCTTAACAAGCATACTAGTGACAAATTCTAAATTACACATAACATCCGGCTCACTCCTATATCCGAAATGAACAAATATATAACAATAGGCTCAAATATGCTCACGTAACGGATGGAATGGGTAAAAGTGTGAAAACTATCATGTAAGTCTTTCTTTGTTTGTCACGCTTTCCGGTTTTCTTTTTCAAAAATATTTTGCTTGTCGAGTTTTTATCAAGTCCGAGGTTTTCTAAAACACAACCAACCGGTTTATTTACTAATATATATACAAAAATACAGGTATTTTTGAATGATTTTTCTGAATTTTCTGATTTTTTTTTTCATATATATAAATGAGGACAAACAAAGTTAACAAAGTTAACCCCCTCCCCACACTTGAACTTCGCATTGTCCCTAATGCGAAACCCGAAATATAGAGAAAAAGGATAATGGTACTCCCCTCAAGATGATATCTGATGAATCGAGGCTTCCAAAGCTGCGTCTGTCATATGCTCCTGTGAAAGACCTGATAGCCACAATCTGCAAATATGTCATATGGTACAGCGCAACAGAACAGTAACAGAATAAACCCAAATAAACCATAATTTACATAAATACTACTAGTTCAAACAAAGACATAACAAACAGTAAATTGTTTTAAAATACAAAACAAACCGAGGGTGTAGGAAATAGTACGCAAAAAATAACACCCGAAATAACAAGTACTAATAATAACCATAAAAGCCACCAACGAAAATCACCACCAACGCCTACTCGTCATCATCGTCATCGTGTCTCGTGAAGGACGGGCCTGCACCACCGTAACCAGGAGGGTTCCACGGTGGGAACTCTGGAGGGTTCTGGAAGTAGTTGGAATATGCATGGTGCATCTCCCCAAATAGGTATGAAAACCCGGCACTCACTCCCTGATACAAGCTCTCCTGGCTCTGCCTCAGCTGATCCTGACTGGTCCGCAGCTGATCCTGACTGACCCGGATCTGGTCCTGGCTGGTCCTGATCTGATCGATATACGTACCATGTTGTTCCTGCGTGACCCGCATTTGCTGGAACTGCTGATAAAAGTACGGCCAATCCTGATGCTGGTAGAACTCGTGGTGCTGCGGCTGGTGTGGCGGTGTGTGTGGCTGGTGCTGCTCGTGCATCTCTACATCTTCTTCCTCTTCCTCTGCTGGGAGCGGGGGTAACGGGTCCCAGACCTCGTTATTCAGCCCCCTCAACCTATCCCCGTGATCAGTCTCAATAATAACCCCCATCGCTTTCAGCGATCTGATGTCGACATGCACCCCCTCAGTAATCAGGGTGAGACTCTGAAGTACCTCATCAGTCATAAGATGCTCATTGTAAGCAATTTCGGTCACATACTGACCGCCATGTATTTGACTGCTAGGAGTCCTCCCTGAACACTTCATAAAGTATTCAGCCATACGCGCCGCTAAGTTAATTGGCGCCTTCTCCACCAATGCGTAAAGAAAAATCAGATCTGGTGTTGGACAGTTACCAAGACTGTCCATGCGCCCGCATATAGTGTGGCTGAATACATGGTGCATCACTCGCACCAGAGGGTCTTTAAGTCGCGAAGCTTTTGACATTCTGGGGTTGTATGGATCCCCAACAGCATTTACAGCCCAAAACTCATCCCTTGCTGCATCAGACGGGAAAGTGAACTGCTCTGTGAAGACACTGGCATCATCCATGTCTTCCCTAGTGTAAATACCGAGTCTCCTTCCCAGACAACCAACCGACCACCGGTGCCATTTACCACACAATCGGAAAGCTATCCGCTCCTTGTGGCGGAATTTGGGTCGTCGAGCAGCAACTGGCTTCTCGTAAGCATACGATGCAAAGAACTCGATGGTAAGCTCCAAGTAAACGGGTCGGTTGCAACCGACCAAATTTATTAATGGACGACTCATCATATTTTCCAAACGATCATATTGATTCAGTTCTTGCATCACTTCCCAATCAAGCCATCTTGGGACTCCGAATTGCCCCCTCCGGGCCCATAATTCGTCTCTTTTTGGAATGCACAAAGCTTCACGCTCGTTGTTAGGATCGAACTGTAGGAAGGGATGATTCATCTGTAATGGGGAACATTGTTAGAAAGACAAAAATAGGAGAAAATGGAATTGAAAACAGCCGAGCAGCAATTTATGAAGTTTCTGTCCAACTGATCTGGGCAAATGGCACGAGCGTGCTTCGATATGCACGGTCGTGCATATCCGCGAATTAACAGTCAAGCCCAGAGAATGTCGGACACGCACGACCGTTCCTTAAGCGGAACGACCGTGCAACATCGGACACAAGCTGATATCGTTGAACCACCCGGAGTCGCACGACCGTTCCATACAAGGAACGACCGTGCCACAACAGACCTGCAGTTTTTCGGACCCCTGATCTAGTAACAGCCTGATTTTTCGCAAATTTCAACAAGTATTTGGGCTAACAGGGGTCGGAATCACAATTGGGTGTTCACGATACTTCGATTTAACAAAGGTTAGGGTTTCGATTTGTTTATGAAGAGAACCCTAATAAACCCCTTGTTGAATCGGGAGAAATCTACCTAGAAAGCAAGAAATCATGAAATCTAACACTAGAGACGTACCGTGCGAAGTTGGGTGCGAGATCGTGCAAAGAATCGTGCGATTTGGCGTAAAAACCGCTCTGGAACGGCTGCAGCTGCTAGGGTTCGCGAATGAGAGACTTGGCTGCAGATGAGGGTTTATATATTGTGCAAAATGACAAAACTGCCCCCTGCCTGCCGCACGGTCGTTCGCCGATTGGCACGGTCGTGCGGAACCGGCGACTCTCATTTTCCTCGGTGATGCACCGAGGGTGCGACTCGCCGTGCCAGATATCGAAAACGCACGGTCGTGCGGATCGTGGCACGGGCATGCATCAGCTGAAGATCAGAATTTTCTGCAGAATGCATTTTCAGCAACTGTTTTGGCCGTTTTTCGCCATTTTTTCGACACGCCAACTGTTCTAACAATATTGCAACATAGAACCTTCGCTCGGCACGAATAGAAACTGTACAAACTATCGGAAACTACCTAACTAACTTAAATTACGCTAAAACTAGAAAATAAATCCTAAATGACTAAACTACCCCTAAAGCGCAAAATACGCTCTTGCTGCATTTTTGATCCACGAGTCAGCAGCGTAGACTCTCTCCTCCCCACACTTATGATGTGTGCGGGGTTTGGAGTTCAATAACCTCCATCACCGACTCTGTCGGCCCGGCAACGTATAACTTCAAGCGATGCCCATTTACTTTGAAAATAACGCCGTCCGCGTTCTCTATTGCAACAGTCCCATACGGAAATATCTCTTTAACCGTGTATGGGCCTGTCCAACGTGAATGGAGCTTTCCGGGAAATAAGCGCAACCGCGAGTTGTAAAGAAGGACAAGATCGCCCGCTTGGAATTCTTTGTGGTCCTTCAAGCGTTTATCATGCAATCTCTTCGTGCGCTCCTTGTATAACACGGAGTTCTCATAAGCGCATTGTCGCAACTCTTCCAACTCGTGAATCTGGAGGAACCGGGCTTCACCTCCGGCTTTTAGGTCCAGATTTGCGGTCTTTAGCGCCCACATCGCTTTGTGTTCCAGCTCAACCGGTAGATGGCATGCCTTTCCGTAAACAAGCCTAAAGGGAGTAGTCCCAATAGGCGTCTTGTAAGCCGTACGGAAGGCCCACAACGCTTCATCAAGCTTATCTGACCAATCCTTGCGGTTTGCACCTACTGACCGCTCAAGGATTCTTTTTAGCCCCCGGTTCGTGACTTCCACCTGCCCGCTTGTCTGTGGATGATAGGGCGTGGATAGACGGTGATGCACACCGTAACGGGACAAAGCTCTCTCGAGCTGAGTATTGCAAAAATGCGTCCCTCTGTCACTGATAAGCGCTTTCGGAGCGCCGAACCGGGCAAATAAGCTTTTCAAAAATCTCACGACCACCCTGGCATCATTGGTGGGTAAGGCCTGTGCCTCCGCCCACTTCGATACATAGTCAACCGCGACCAGGATGTACTTATTACCTCGTGAGGGGGGAAAAGGTCCCATGAAGTCTATCCCCCAGATATCAAAGACTTCACAAACCTGAATCCAGGTCTGAGGCATTTCATCACGTGCCGATATATTTGTCGCTCTCTGGCAAGCATCGCACGCTCTAACCCAACTCTGTGCATCACGAAATATAGTCGGCCAATAAAACCCGGAGTCCAACACTTTCTTGGCGGTAAAGTTGGCTCCATGGTGGCCTCCGGTAGGTCCCTCGTGACAGTGGCGCAGAATATCGGTCGCCTCCTTCCCTGAAACACATCTCCTAATCACCTGATCAGCACCAACCCGAAACAAGTAAGGGTCATCCCAAATGTAGTGCTTGACATCCGAAAAGAATTTCCTCTTTTGCTGGTGAGTCAACCCTTTAATCAGAATCCTGCAAGCAAGGTAGTTCGCAATGTCAGTGAACCATGGCGACTCATCGCATATCTCGACACTCATCAAAGACTCGTGTGGGAAGTTGTCATTTATGGAATCCCAACGCGCGTCCACGATGTCTCCATGCTCTAACCGAGATAGATGGTCAGCCGCTACATTCAACGCACCCTTTTTATCTTGAATCTCAATATCAAACTCCTGCAGCAACAAGATCCACCTGATCAGACGTGGCTTAGCGTCCTGCTTGCTGAAGAGATATCGGATGGCAGCGTGATCAGTATACACAACGGTTTTCGAAAGCACCAAGTACGATCTAAATTTGTCAAATGCGAAGACGACCGCCAAGAGCTCTTTTTCAGTCGTGGTATAATGCTCTTGAGCGTCGTGAAGAGTTTTACTCGCATAATAGATCGGGTGAAAGTGCTTTTCTCTCTTCTGACCGAGAACGGCCCCTATGGCGTAATCACTCGCGTCGCACATAATCTCAAACGGCAAACTCCAGTCCGGTGCAACTAAAATAGGGGCCTCAATCAACTTTTGCTTGAGAAGGTCAAAGGCTCTCAAGCAATCATCTCCGAATATGAACGGAGCGTCTTTCTCCAACAGACGGGTCATGGGTCTGGCGATTTTTGAAAAATCTTTAATGAATCGCCGATAGAACCCGGCATGACCGAGAAAGCTCCGTATCGCTCTAACAGAGGTGGGAGGCGGAAGTCGGGAAATGATATCCACTTTGGCTGGATCGACCTCCATACCAGCATGCGAAATCTTGTGCCCCAGAACTATGCCCTCCTTCACCATGAAGTGGCATTTCTCCCAGTTCAGGACCAGATTCGTCTCCTCGCACCTCTTCAACATTTTCCTCAAATTTTCCAAACAGTGATCGAAGGAATCCCCAAATACCGAAAAATCATCCATGAAAACCTCCATGGAATCCTCGATCATGTCATGGAAAATTGCAACCATGCATCTCTGGAAGGTCGCTGGTGCATTACATAACCCAAAAGGCATCCGCCGGTAGGCGAATGTGCCGAAGGGGCATGTAAAGGTAGTCTTCTCCTGATCCTCAGGAGCGATAGGAATCTGAAAGTACCCAGAGAATCCGTCAAGGAAACAGTAATATAACTTCCCCGACAGACGTTCCAACATCTGGTCGATGAATGGAAGCGGGAAGTGATCCTTGCGAGTAGCATCATTGAGCTTGCGGTAGTCAATGCAAACTCGCCACCCAGTGACGGTACGGGTAGGAATTAGCTCATTCCTATCATTCGAGACTACAGTCATACCACCTTTCTTAGGTACAACCTGCACCGGACTCACCCACACAGAGTCAGAAATAGGATAAATCATGCCGGCATCCAACAATTTAATCACCTCCCTCTTCACCACGTCCTGCATATTTGGATTTAAACGCCTCTGATGCTGTGCACATGGTTTGTACTCGTCTTCCATCAGAATCTTGTGAGTACAAAAAGAAGGATTGATGCCCTTGATATCCATGATTTTCCATGCAATGGCTCTCTTATGAAGTCTCAGAACCTCGAGAAGCCGAATTTTCTCATCCTTTTCCAACGATGCCGAAATTATGACCGGTAGGCGACGCTCCTCGTCTAGAAATGCGTACTCGAGATGTGGCGGGAGTTCCTTTAACTCCAAAGGCGTCGGATCATCAACCGAAGGCTCTGTTTCCCCCTTTTTCACATGGTCAATTTCAAGAAATCTCTCCGGACTCTGGGAACCATCGTCACCAATCTGATAGACTGGCTGCTCGAAATCGTGGCCCTCCTGCGTAATGCCAATCAGGTCCCCACACGACAGACGTGTGTCCGAATCAATCTCATCAATAGTACCTTGAAAATGAGAGCAAACACATGCATCGACAATGTCGACGTAATAAAGCTTGTCATCGTGACATTGCGGATGCTGCATCGATCTTTTGATATCGAATGTCACGTGCTCATCATTCACTCGGAGCGTGATTTGGCCAGCTGCCACATCAACAATCGTCCTCGCTGTATTGAGGAAAGGACGTCCAAGTATCAAAGGTACCCTTGAATCTTCATCCATGTCAAGGATAACAAAGTCCACGGGGAAAACAAATTTATCGATTTTTACAAGCATGTTTTCCACAAATCCGCGCGGATACTTTATTGAGCGATCTGCCAACCGAATGCTCATCCTAGTGGGTGACGGCTCACCCAGATCCAGTTTAGTAAAAACCTTATATGGCATAAGGTTAATACTCGCTCCCAAGTCAGCCAACGCATGGCTAACAGACATGTTTCCAATCAAACACGGGAGCGTGAAACTACCAGGATCTCCCATTTTCGTGGGCAGACGGTTTTGCAGAACGGCGGAACAAGTCTCATTCATCACCACACACGATATATCCTCGAGCTTCTGTTTATTTGAGAGGATATCCTTAAGGAATTTCGCATACTTTGGCATCTGGGCCAAGGCTTCAACAAACGGTATATTGATGTGTAGTTGCTTAAACAACTCAAGGAACTTACCGTATTGTTCTTCATTCTTCTGCTTCTTCAGCCTGCCTGGATAAGGTACCGGAGGAGTGTAATCTTTGACCGGCTCCTGGACTTGTGCTGTACTTGCTGGGCGTAGCCTGGCTTGCACCTCGTCCGGTGTGTCAGTCGGGACCGCTTCAGTGATCGGTACTGAGTCCGATATGACGGGTCCGGTAGTTTTTCCACTCCTGGTCATCACAGCATTTACATCCCTCTGTCCGCCCGGGTTTGGTTCTGTATTACCCGGAAGACCGCCTGGGGGCCTTTTGGACATCATCTGTGCCAGCTGACCAACCTGATTCTCGATATTCTGAATCGAGGCCTTCTGACTCCTCATTTCTCCCTCGTTAGCCAGAAAACGATCCTCGCTTTGTTGGTATCGTTTTTCAGAGCTAGAGAGGAGCTGAGCCATCATATCCTCCAGCTTGGAATTGGACTGAGGGGCCTGTTGCTGAGAGCTACTCCCAGTGCCCTGATTCTGGTACGAATATGGACGCTGCTGGTAGGGTTGATTGTACTGCTGGTACTGCTGACCCTGCTGAGGCGCTGGAGCACGCTGAGTGAACCCCAATGGGTTCTGATTGCCTGCATTCGCTCGCCACCCAAAATTTGGGTGATTTCTCCATCCGGGATTATAGGTGTTGCTGTACGGGTTGTTCTGCGGCCTTACTTGATTACTCACAAAATCTACCTCTTCCTGGCCCTCATATACGACTCCCTGAAAACATGCCCCAGGCTCGTGTGACACTCCGCACTGGTCACATCCCGAGCCAGCATGCGCAATCATCTGGGACTTGTCGAATCTCGATGTAAGAGCCGAGAGTTGTGCAGAAATGGCCGTGTAATCGTCTACAGCATGAACTCCTGAGCGAGATGATGATGATGTTGCCCGACCTCTATCTCCATCCCGACGAGAGCTGGATTTCAACGCAGCTTTCTCGATAATATCATACGCTTCAGTCGGCGTCTTAGTTCCAAGATCGCCGCCCGCGTTCACGTCTAATCGCTCCTGCGTGTTATAGTTGAGCCCCTGATAGAACGTCAAAACCAGCTGTCGCTTGGAGAAGCCGTGATGTGGCACATCAATCAATAAATCCTTGAATCTCTCCCAAGCTGCATGCAACGACTCGCCCTCGTCTTGGCGAAAGGAAACAATCCGGTTCCGTAGTTTGTTCGTTTTCTCAGGTGGAAAATATTTCTGCATAAACTGCTCCGCCAACTGATTCCAGGTCCTGATGGACCCAGCAGGAAGTGACATAAGCCAAGCTCTAGCTTTGTCACGTAACGAAAACGGAAACAACCTCAACCGAATTGCGTCCTCTGAAACACCAGTCATCCTAAATGTCGAACAAATAGCAAGAAAAGCAGCGATATGCCTCCCGGGATCCTCATGCTCACGTCCGTCGAACTGCACCGAATTCTGCAACATGTTAATAACACTAGATTTAATTTCAAAATTAGGTGCATCTATAGTGGGCTGAAGGATACTCGGCTCCAGGCCTGCCCTTCCGGGCTGATTTGTTTCATTCAATGGTCGGTCGTCGTCCGCCATGACGACTCTCTCCTCGTCCTCTAAGCTTTCGTCTTCAGAGATAATCACCGGCTCGTCAATTGCATTTGCAATGCGTTGTGCAACGACGAGTGACCTTTCGCGCAGCCTCCTACTTCTTCTAAGATTATGCGCTGGTTCGTCAGTCGGCTCAGCAATAGCGGGCGCGGGAGTTGAGGACATCAACCTGCAAACGAAAGACTGACACAATGAATATTTTATTAATAAAATAATGCTTTTTTTTTTTTGAATAAAAGCAGAATATGTATAAATATATGCTGTAAAATTTATAAAAATCCGAAAATGGGCCGAAATTTTTATAAAAATTAAAGCAATGGAAATAATCGAATCGGCTAGTTTAAAAACGATTTTTAAGAGCCGAAAACTCAAAGAATAAATGAATCAATAAATCCGGATTTGAACAAATAAATAGAATAAAAATTTACAAATGTACAAAACAATCACAAAAATGAATAAATTCAATTAAAAACAAGAAATATTAACAGATAAATCAACAAATAAATAATCACGAAGGTATACACAAATATTAACAAGTATATACACCGATAACACAATGACTCGGGTCGTTCCTAAAACTCGCCACTCCCCGGCAGCGGCGCCAAAAACTTGGTACGTGCGTGACTATACATATTTTTACAATGAAATTACACACGAATTGGTTTTAAATTTATAAAAGTGATTATTACTTTTACATCAAAACACACACGAAAGGGCAAGTGTACCCCGTCATATATGTAGTAAAGTATCGGTAAGAACCAAGTATCGATCCACGGAAATGGGCGGAGAAATAATACTAGACCTTTGTCACTAAATTACCGGTAAAAACATAATTTGTTTTGGTTTTAATTAAACTAAAGTAAGCATAAATAAATACTTATAAATCATAGTAAATTATATATAAATAGCCTTGCTTAATACACAACCAAAGCATGTCAACTAAGTCAGTTTTGGCACTAGAAGCATTTGGTCAATTTTCCATTTCGAGACAATTAGTATCCCTTTCGGGAATCCTAACATGACAATCATTCGGAAAGTTAAAACGATAAACACACTTTAACCACCTAAAATTGTTCTTTAACGTGCGATTGATTAATGTCTACAAAAATCTCCTAAAAATAAGTTAGTCATCCGTTAGGAGTTTTCTAACCTCACTTAATCAAGGAAAGCAACACCATTAAACACAATGCAGCCACCGAGACAAGCATAAACTAGATTAAATCACAACCGAGTTCATTTTACAAATCTTACACATAAATTCACCAAGATAGCAATTTTGGCCGAAACTACTAACTAGGCTAACAAATCATGGCAAGAATCCGTAACAACACCATCTAACCCGTTAGAGTCCTTCCGTGAGGGCAAGCTCTCTTGATTAATAATAATTGCATTTTATTAAACCACTAACCCGTTAGAGTATCATGGTGCCTACATTTTAACCAAGTTAAACTAGTTAACCAAATTAAAAGTTTACTAATACATGACTAAATAAGCTTCATTTTGCAACTATCTTACCTAACCAAGCACCAATCATCCAACACAATTACTTATAATCAAGAAATCAATATCAATAACAAGGTTGCAAACTAATCATCAAAGATAGTCATAGAAAATACTTCAAAATGTCATTACAAACATAGATTAACATACTAATCAAGCAAGGGATTGTTGTGTTTTTGCCCAAAGGCTTACATTAATACATAATAATCAATCTAAATGCTTGAAATATAACAAAAGTATGGAAAGATTTGAGAAACCAAACCATAAACAAGCATAAGAATGAGAATCTGGATAGTAAATGAGCAAAACCGGGCAATGTGGCTTGAATCCGAGTGAAAGCAGCAGCCTTCGGAGCCTCAAAATCGCCTGCAGAGCTCCCAAAATGTCCAGAGTTACGTCTAAAATGGTGCTGTTCTGTTTAAATGTTTTTTCGAAGTCGCACGGCCGTTCTTCCGATCGCACGACCGTGCACTTTAAGCATTATTGGTGGTGGGCCACCATACTGCGTGACGTCACAGATCGTTGACTGGTCTTCGGTCACGCACGGTCGTTCTTGGCTTGGCACGACCGTTCTTTTCCGGCATTTGGCTTGCACGCCTTGACTTGTGGTCGTTCCACTCCGAGATGTTGTTTGATCTCGGATCCGCACGACCGTTCTCCATGAGGAACGACCGTGCATTTTCGGGTTTGCCTTCATTGCCTTGCACGGTGAGTTGCACGCCTGGTTCATCGCCGGGACTTTCTTGTTTGTCGGATATGCACGGTCGTGCATATGGCCGCATGACCGTGCCAAACGCCCAGGTCAGTCTTTTTCCACAGAATCTTCGCAGCTTCATCGTTTTGTCCGGAAAGTCCTCGTTTTTGGTATCATCTCGTCTGGTATGCTGTTTTAGGCCTGTAAACCAAAATGTAGATAATTAAGTATCCGAATGACGGTTTTACGGCCGAAAACGCATAAAATGGGGGTAAAACGGGGGACTAAAATATGTGTAAATTAGCGAATATCACCTACCGTCGCTGTTCCTCCCTCCACCTCGCCCCCCCCCCCCCTCCGTCTCGTCCTTTCCGTCTTCTGCTTGCCGACCAGGACGGTCCAAATAAGGACAAAACTCCCTCACATCTATTATATATAATAAATGTGTTAATTTTTGCTATGTGTCAAGCTAGGAGGCCTCTAAATTTTGCTTTTTGGCGGGAAAACCATGGATCCGTTTTTTTGACAATGAAACCCCGAATGGAGCTATTTTACCCGTTTTTTTGACCCGTGTATATAAGCCATCTAAAAAACCTAAATTTCTCTACAACCTCATTCTTCTCTTTCGCCGCTTCATTCTTGAAACCCTAGATTCACATCTTTGCTACTGCAGATCATATCGCCTCTTCTTCCTATGTCTCATTTTCTCTAAAACCTAGATCTTCATCATCGTTTAATCGCCGTTACCACCACAAACTTGGATCATCTTCTTATTTTGGTGGTGGAGACAACGATTACAAAAGGTATTTCAACGATTATGAAAGGTATTTCAACCCATCTTATTCTACTGGTATTGTCTTTCTGTATCTATATGCTAATCGATCTAATGATTTGAGTTGTTATTTGTTTTTCGAGGGTTTCAACGGGATCTGAAATGGATAATCGCTATTTATTAGAAAGCTGAGAAGCATCCGTTAGGGTTCGTGTTGTCGAGGGTTTTCACGTTTCTCTTTTCACGTTCTTCCGTAAACCCTTTTTTCAATCGGAGATTCATTATTGTTCTTCAAGATTGTCATTTGTATCGAAAGGTATGTGTATCTGATGTTTATGTTTATCTTAATCGTTTGTTCTCTATCAAAATTGTCCATTTTCCTTCAGCATAACTACTGTTTTTTTTTTTATTTTGATTCACGGATCTTCTTAATTACAGGAATCAACTTGATCTTACAGGTATGGTTTTATTTTTCATTTAATCTTCATCGAATCGTATTTATATTGCTTTTGTTTTATTTAAACGGTGATCCCAATCATCATTTTTATAGTACATTTTCGATTTCGATATTGTTAACATGTTTTTGTTTACTTGATTGCATGTTATTCTTCTCCGTCCATAGTCACGCATCTATTCATGTATTTTATTGAAGAACATCAGGTAACAAACTAATCAATGTTTGTTTTGCCTTTTCATTAAATTGTTAGGATTATTTTTTGTTTTTTGTATTAGTTCTACCCATTTATTTGCTTTAACAATTATGTTTTTTTGTTTTTGTTTTTGGTTATAAGTATATTTAATATAATACATCTTTCAATTAAATTTAAATAATTTTTTAGTGGATTTTCACAATTATCACGATCTATATTGATTTTGGTATGTAGTTTTGAGTTTTCAAACTTTCATAAATAAAAAACTTCAGTAATTTAGATCAAATTTAGATGATGATGATAATAATGTGATACGTAATTTTTATTTATTAACTTCTATATTCATCAATGTATAATTAAAATTTAGATTGTTATATATGAAATAACGTATTTAAGGATATGTTTAAGACGGGTAATTTTAAATTTTTTAGATGTATAAATTTAAACCACCATTTAGTTTTATTCAGGAAACTTTCAATAATTATAACACATATCTTACCGTGTAGTATCTTTGATTGTATTCAACGCAATTGTACTATTGCAATACATTTATAACTGTTTTTCAAATTTAAATTTCAAAAGTTCAAATTTATAAATGATTGATAATTTTGTAAATTGTAATCTTATATTTCAATCAATAAACAATTAATAATAATAATGTGATATTTATTTGTCATTTATTAACTTCTAAATTTAACAACTTTTTAATAACAATATAGATTGTTTGACTATTATTACAATTAATTGTCTCAATTAATGAGATAACGTATTTAAGGATATGTTTAAGGTGGTAATTTCAAAATTCTTAGGTTTATAAAATTTAAGCCAGTTTTTATTTTTTATTTAGGGAACTTTGAATCATTATAACTGCAATTGAATAGCCAGTAATTATGTTTAAAATCACCAGTAATTATGTCATGATGATCTTTAATAAGCATCATATTTTGTTTTTAGCACGAGAGTTCGTTAACAAGTTGTTGGTGCATATTGTTGTATCCTGGAATCTCACAAGTCTATTTAGATTTGAGTGAAGTGCCTGTAATTTTTAGGCATCAAATGAGGTGAAATAAATAAATAAAACGTGATTTAGATTTGACGTCTGGTTCATATGTTTTCAAAATTAGCGGTGAAGTTAGCCATCACTTCATTAGGTCCTCCCCTTGGCGAAACGCCAAGCTTCCAGTGTTATGTTTTTTTACTGTTTAAATACTTGAACCTTCTCAACTGTCTTTAATACATTAAGTACTTTTTTGGGTCAAAAGTTAAGTATAAATACCTATCATAACACCCGTCAATAAGTTTATAAGATTGTGAATAACTTCATACCATGTGGAAAACTATATGAATAACTCTATAAGTGTGTTTGCATCTCACAACTTAAATTATCATTTTCTCTATAATATTTATCTTCATCTATTGGTTTTAGTCGACACCCCTCAGAAATCAATTGCACACCAAAGAAAGAAACACATTGATGATCCCAATGAAGTGCTTCCGATGGGTGATATAGGTTTAGTTGATATTAATAATGTAATCTTTACTTTTTAATGTTGTTTCAATTCTAATCTATTGTGTATTATCATGTTCATATAAATAAACCAAATGGCACTACGAGTGTGTCATTTTAGGTACTCAAATATTTTTAAAGATAGGTCAAAAGAAGCTCTAAGGTTTGTGACAGGTGCCCAAGGTATGGATACTACTAGGCTAACGAAGTAAACAAAAGATGGATGTTTCCTACAAACATTCTAATGGCACACCCACGAACTCATTTTCTGCTAATTTATGTGATCTTGAGCAGGTAATAATATTTTTTTATATTTACATCTTTTAAGTTTTGTTTGGAATTAATGTATTAGGTTTAAGAGCTAACATAAATGTTTAAATAAGAATATATATGATCTGTGAGGTTGAAATTAGTCAGCTTGAAATCTGATAAATCTGATTATCTGAACCCTAATAATATAGCAAATGAGGAGCATAATTAATTTGAATCGTCCATCAATAAACAAAATCCCTTTATATACGCATTTGAAATTTGATTAGATGTTCTCAAATAATATGATGTACCAGGTTCTTAAGCATTATGTGTAAACAAACCATGGTTAACTTTCAAATTGGATGTGTTTCTTTTTTAACTATCTTATTATTTAACATTTTAACCCATTTGATTGCATCACGATTTCCTTCTTCTTTTGAAATAGTGATTTAAATCAATAGGTTCTCTTGATGGGCTTTCAACTGAATCCGGTTTTGATCTTCAAAAAGTTTTGGAACCTGGCACTTAAGGAATAGAATGAAAATAATGAATGCGTTGATTTTATGGTACGTATATGTTTGACTATAATCTAAAATCACAACTATTTTGACCATCATATGATATGCAGGATACTATTTTGCTCGGCAAAGAGTATTTGCATGAGACTTTTCATATAAAAGAAGGCGAGTTTTTTACTTTTGATGTGTTATGTTAGTCCTCTATTCATTTTTTGAGTTGCATAGATAATTTATGATTTCTTCATTTAAATTCTAAACTGGGGGCATTTAGGCTTATTTAGCAGTTGGCGCTCCTGATTATATTGCTCCAATGGTTACGATTTAGAAGTTATTCATAGGGAAGGTTACGATTTATATAACCCTCTATGTTTCTATTACTCATGTTTCATATTATCATTAAATCATATTAATGATAATATTTATTTTTGCCATGATATACAGGTTCCAAGTTAAAAAAAAACATATTTTTTTTTGCAATCGCATGACCATTGTGCTATTTGGTGTTGCGGGTACTGCAATATCCTTCACCGTCATTTAATTCGGTATGTTGAAAGTTTATCATATACGTTTTTTCGTTTGCTTTTGCTGTATATCCTATGGTCTTCTGGTTTATGCGTTGAATCCGATATTAGATGTAGATTAATTTTATTTGTTAGTTCATACTTACATAATTGTAAAACATAACCAGGTGGTAAGGACACCGATTAACTTATTTTGCCATTAAAAAGGCAACTAATGCAATCATCAATTTTTGAGCTTTATGTTATTTCATTCTAGGTGCCAAGCTTTATGGTAGGTTAGAGACGCAACGGTTGCTGATGTTAGTGTCATCCTCTCTCTCAGTGGTGAAGGTATGATAGTTCTGCTCTGATCATTGTGGTTGATTCTACCGTGTTTACTAATTAACAAACTATATTTTTATATAAAAAGTGAAGTGGATAATTATTTTTATAAGATGTCGTTGTTGTAGTTCCGGTTCAAACTACATGTTAGATCGTTGGTCTAGAGCTATAAATAGTCGATTTTAATATATTAACATGGCTCTTATACTTGCTGTCGAATGTGCACCTATCAGGTTGGCTTGTGAAAACACCATCTCCCATTTGCACCCATCAGGTCGGCTTATGATTGGTGGCCCACATGGTGATGCAAGTCTAACCACTTTATTCATTGCGATTTGGGAGGAAGGCTTCAAATTCCTACACACGAATCTGATAATAGGTTACAATCTTGCACCTCTTGATTCTCTTCAAGGTATCTTTTATGTCTAATTTCTTATTTCATCTTCTATAGTTTTATATTGCTTATTTGATCTTCTATCGTTCATGTTATAATTTACTTTGAGTAATACCTAATTTTTGTTGAGTTTGATGAAGTCTTCACGTTTTCCCAAATTCGATACCACTACGGGTGGTCTTAACATGAACTATAAAGTAGATGAAAATGAAAACTATGTGTTATTTGGATGGTGAGTTTTTACTTTTGTTTGTTTTATGAAATCTTTTATTTTTGTTTCAAAACTAATAAAATAAGGCCACATGCATTTAAAAATTGTAGTATGACAAGTTTGTTACACCGTTAATATCTAGGACCTTGCAATACATACGAGAAGTAATTCCAATTTTTTGTTACATCATATTTAGTACCCCTATGTAACATTTATTTTTATGACATATCACATATATACCTTCCTTTATGTTAATATTTAGGTTGTGGGAGTTTGAACTGGCATGACAAGTTTACCACTCTATTTAGGAACTATTTTTTGTAGTCTTGAGTGATTTGTATGAGTTTGTTTGCACAAAAGAGTCTTATGTCGGCCCAAAAGAATCGATGAGATGCTTAGACTGAAACGGAAGGAAACTTAATAGACTATGGATCTTGCCAGCATGGCCAGGCATATGACTTGCAATGCCCAATGGAATGCACATATACTGCTTTTTTTTTCTTTTAGAGTTTGTTTTTTGTTGAAAACGTGACAATTTTAATGTGGAAGTTGGGATCAGTTTTTTATTTATGTTTTTAGATTGTTAACATCAGACATAACATAAGAGTGTGATCGTTGTTGTAACTTGGAACTCCTAGCATGTTGACTTCATAGGTGTTTGGATGAATGTTATAAAACTTTTTATATTATTGAATGATCAGAATAAGATAATAAGTTGTAATAGAAGTGTTGGCGAAAATAATTTGTGGACATTTTTTTGTGGCTTGAAGTTGTACTGATGATGTTATTTGAGTGTGACGCATTCTAATCTTTTAAGGAACTAATAAATAAAATCACAAAGCGACTTCATTATATATTGTTTGTGTTTTACATAAACTACAACATTATTTGTTAACAGGTTTTGAACGCAGGTACCATAAATTCTTATGTAATTCTTAATTGTTACCTTATTTCTTAAAGTATCAACCCTAAACCTTAACTTAGTACAGTCAAATATAGTAACATACAATTTAAAGTATATTCTTCTTTGTATTCCATACAACATATATATATGGTTTCAGGTACGATGTTTCGCAGTTGTTTAAAATATGTGCCACTTTGATGCAGATGGTCAAAGATTTCACCCATTTAGTGAAGGATCAGAGTATCACAGGTAGAAACCCTTAACTAAATAGTAAATACTATAGGTAAGGTGGCAAGTTGGACGGGTCCGGTGGGCTCGGTAATGGGTCAGTGTGGGTTTGGGCTTATATATAGGTTGCCATATTTTGGCTGCTGGTTTAAATGGTTATATGGCTGCTGGTTTAAATGATTGATAAATGCATTTTAGAAACGTTTTTTTATTGTAGCTTAAATGGACACTTTAGGCTGAGCAGATGTCAAAACCCTGTTATATATTTTTTAAGCAATTCAATACTTTTGACAACTCAAAGTCAGATTGTTTTCGTGTTGTTTTACACATTACTGCCCACATTATGACAATTGTATTATATTTTTCATAACCGGTTTTTTATGTATTTTTTAAAAGTGTTCAGTCGTTATGCTTAGTTGTGTTGTTTAGCCAAATGAATGGAGTTTTTTGCAGCTTAAATTTTAACTGCAGTCATACCCACATAAGATATTGATCAGGAGGCAAGCGCAAATTGCGACGATTCAGCAAACGGGTGGACTTGATGGTTTGCCGAAGAGAGTAAACGTGAAACTTTTGGTGTTAGTCATAGCTCGGCTAGCATTTCTACGAGTTTAGGTAAGTTCTCTAACTTAGCTTCATATCATAGAATTTGAAATGTATATTTATATACGTATTCGATTTAGTGTTTAGGATAATCAGGTTGGTTGGTTTAACCGATGAACCTGCATACAACCTCTCTATATATATTATACGTTTTAAAATAATCAACCTAACCTAACACACTATGTGTAGGTAAGGCATACGATGTAGTTAATGTGTAAAAGAAATGAATCCCTGTTTTAATTCTGTCCTTTGATGCCTTATGTGAAAAAAAAGTGTTTGTTATTTTGCATAGGATATGCGTAATAATAGCTGAAGATGGTAGATAGAAGAGAAAGGTGGCACTTGCATGGAATAGCTTTTGGTACTGATTCGATCACTTTCTCTAAGACTTTCCTAGCGGATTTGTTGTTTTTATGAAAGACAGTTGTCTGTTAGAAAGAATTTCCTCAAGCTCGAGGCTTTAGAAGCGGGAGGTAGCAAGTCCGTTGGAAGAAGTCATGTAATAGAAGTATAGGGGGACATTGATAAATCGCTATGTTTGCATATATATATATATATATATATATATATATATATATATATATATATATATAGAGTAAGGTTAACATACAAAAAGCCTTATCATACATTACGTAGGAGACAATGGTAACCGTTGGATCAGGGGTATAATCACGCATGGGACCACATAATCACGCATGGGACCACATAATCACGCATGGGACTATAATCACGCACGTTCTATGATAATAACGCACGTTATATTTTTTGTCATGTATGTTAATGTAGGTTAAGCCTTGAAGTACATTATACTTTCTCTCTCTCTCTCTCTCTATATATATATATATATATATACGAATATACGATTAACATTGAATTGTTGAATATATATCCTCATGAATTTTATAAAAAAAACGTTTTAATAAAATTAACAAAATATTAATATCCTTAAAATAGAGCAACCCGTGGGTACCACGGGGAATAACCTAGTACCATATATACATACAATATATAATATATATATTTTAGGATCATCCCCTATTTCCATACCTCCATCATCTTTGCCACATCCTCATGCCCATCCTATGTGGCGCTTACATGGCGGACCATCCTCCAAGGGAGGACCATCACCATACCCTCTAGCCTTAGGGAAGTTGGTCTTATTGTGTGATAATGTCAAGAAGGTAACCAGCTCGAAGCACAAAATCTCACATAACCGAGTCTAAGCTTTAAATGAGCTTAATTAGAAGCACTGGCTCGAAGGTAAATAGTTTTTTTTTTTTTTTGAATGGCGATGATTCTATGATTATAGAACAAGAGCCAGCAAAGCTGTAAAATCCAAAATTACGTGGCAAAACAAAATAAAAGCAAACTAAAGAAGTAAAATTACTACATTACATTATTATATCTCTTATATTGAAATCCTTCCACCTCTTCCAAACTAAATCCTTCAACTTTGCTCTTTCTTTAATCCACAAAAACGACATCTCTTTTATTTCGTCAACTGTGTTTGTTACCGATCCTTTTCTTTCCGCATCGTTTCTAGATTTCCATATTTGCCACATTGTTGTCATAGCAATAGCCATAATCACTTTCTTCCACTCCTTCGAGCCGCTATATGCATAATTAAAGCACAAAATCTAATAGGACGGAGTCTAAGCTTAGATGAGTTGAACTTGAAGCACTAGCTCAAAGGTAAATTTATGAGTTGGGTCAAAACGGGTTGGGTTGACACCCAAGTGTTTTATAATTAAGGAAGCAATAACTTAAGTTTTTAACAAAATTTTAAGAGGTTGTAAGCACTTGGATACACATTGTGTGAATTCCGACTTGTTTAACGTGCTTCTATTTTGCTAAAAGAGTAAAAGTTTTCTATTTAACCTGTTTGGACCATATATGTGAAAAGGCAACTGAAGTTGTATGGTTGATTTCAAATAGTGTTTCTGCCATCGGCATTTAGAGTTTGATCATTTGTTATAACTAGAATTACGACCCGCCGCATTGTGGCGGGGATTCTTTAGTTATAACTAAGTCGATTTAGGACGCACACGTTATGTTGAACCTGTCAAATAGGAAAAAAAAAATAGACGATGTAAAAACGTTCACCCACACACGCACGTTGCGTCATATTAACTCGCAAAATTTAGAACGAAACGTAAAAACGTTAAACCAAAGACGCATGTTGCGATGTGTTAAGTCACATAATTTAGAACGAAGCATAAAGCGAAAAATTTTCGGAAAACGAAAACTATAAAGGATCAAAGTTGAAAGTAAAAAAAGTTGTGAGGACAGATTAAAAAGTTTTGTGTTTAAAGTAAAAAAACAAATAGTTTTTGGTTAAAAGTAATTTATGAAATACTTTTGGATGAAAAGTAAAAAAATCATTTTTTTTTGAAAAACCCCCAAAGCCAAGATTACAATACATAAGTAAAAAAATCAAAGTGGTTAAATTGCCAAAGATGGAAACTTTTCAATTAGAAGTGAAAAATCAAATTAATCAAAGGGGTTAAATTGTATAAGATGGAAAATTTTGAATTAGAAGTGAAAAATCAAATTTATCAAAGAGGTTAAATTCCCAAAGATTAAAACTTTAAAATTAAATTGTCTAAGATTAAAACTTTAGGGTTAAAAAAGAAACAAAGATTAAAACTTGAAACTTAAATTGTCAAAAATAAAACTTTAGGGTTAAAAAAGGAAAATTCCTGTTTTTTTTTTTTTTTTTTTTTTGAAAAACACCCTAAGCCAAAGTTACAACTCATGTATGCATAAAGATGTTGCTTCTTTATAATGTTTAATGTTTAATGAGAATTTGTCAAACCATAAGCTCATCTTTACCACTTTAACCCGTCCCTATAGGTTACTTTTGTGTGGGTGTATGTGTGAGTTATTAAAAGTACATGCGCCATTGTTGAGAGAAGGAAAAAATGGGGTTCCATCTCATACCATGCTAGCTATTGAGAAGAGATAATAGAACCCTCTTTTTATCATTTTTTTCAACCCGTGTAGTACACGGGCTCTAACCTAGTATCTATTATATATAATAAACAAAAAAAAAATGGGACACGTGTCATAAAATTAGGGCCTTCTGAGTGTGGTTTTGGCGGGAAAATGTAAGCGTGTTTTTTTTTCTATACGGTTCCGAAACTGGGTCAAACCCGACACTATATCCGAATCTTATAAAAACACCACATCCTAATTTCCTGAAACCCTAAACTTCATACGCTTTTTCTAAGTTCTACCTGCATCTCATTTTCTCTGAAACCTAGGTATCGATTGTGCTTGAATGACCTGATAAAGCATCCTAAAATCAAGCTGATTCACTTCCAGGTAAGTCGATATTGATTTATACTTTTTTTTCCGTTTCATCACCTCATTTTTTTCTAAAATTTTGACGGTTTATCGGCTATGAAGAATATGATGGTGGTAGTTGTGGCCTGAAGTGAACGATGACAACGACATGGTTTGATTTAGGGTTTCTTTCAGTGGTGGTCTTATGACGTCTGTGGTTTAACGCAACGACGAAAAGGCGGCGGTTAGGGTTTGTCAGGCACCGGTGTTTTCTACATTGTTTGATGATATCTTTTAGTTTTTTCATTCATTTGCAACCCACAATGTTTTGTATCTTACTTTTGGTTCCATTTCTTATACCAGTAAGGACATAATATACCCACTTTATTAGAAAATGAAAAAAAAAAGATGGTAGGAATTTGATGAACTGTTAGATTTGGATTTTTTTTGGTCTACGAATTGGCATTAGAAAAACAAAATTTAACTTCAAAGTTATTACGAATTTAGAGTTTGTTTTTTATGTGAATTATGCAATTACAAATTAATTTGTTTGACCTTAGAAGTTAGACTACAGTTTGTAGGATAAGTTGAAAGTTGTGATTGTTTTATTCAATTTCTTTTGAATTGTTTTTCAGCTTCTTATCACTGATCTGTAGTGTCATGAAGCCGCTCTAAAGTATTACGATACATATCTTCCTTTTATTTAATTTTAAGGCAAGGACAAAACAGCTGAAGAAAGGAGGATTGCTATTTGCATCTTCGATGATGTGGCAGAGCAGTGTCGTGAAGCCGCTCTAAAGTATTACGATACATATCTTCCTTTTCTTCTCGAAGTGTGTAATGACGAGAGTCCGATGTTCGACAGGTCAGCACGATGAGTCGATGGCCAACCAATATCTTATGTCTGATTGTTTTCATACAACCCGAACCATATTTTTTTAATATTTTTATGAATTTAGGCAGCTGTATATGGACTCAGAGTCTGCAGAATATGGCGGTTCTGCTATAAAACCAGTTGTTGGAGGTAAATATAGCGGGCCCACATAGAAACCGTTTGTCTTTTGCATTGTATATTTATATAAATATATAATTTGTGTACATAACTTTTTCAGAGGCTTTATCAAGGCTAAATGTTGTAATTAGACACCCTAACGCTCTTCAGCCTGAAAATGTTATGGCGTATGATAACGCTGTTTCTGCTTTGGGGAAAATATGTCAGTTTCATCGGGATAGTATCGACTCCACTCATGTAAGCGTGTGGTTGTTTTTTTTTTTTTTTGCTTTGTAAAAAACGTTGCGATTATTATATATGTTAATAGAAATTTATATTCTTAATCAAAACTGATTAATGGTTTTATGTGTGTTGTTTGTTTGGCAGATTATTCCTGCATGATTAAGCTGTTTACCAATTAAAGGAGATCTTATTGAGGCTAAAGTTGTTCATGAACTACTTTGTTCGATGGTGGAAAGGTAAGTGGATACGTAATCTCTTTTTTGGGTTTTTTTTTATTTTCTATTTCACTTTTATAATCTTTTGTAGTACTTTTAATAAACCCCGCTCATTGTACTACAGGTCAGACATCGAACTTCTGGGCCCCAACAATCAATATGTGCCCAAAATAGTTTCGGTATTTGCTGAGGTTAGTTGCGTTCTAATAGTTAGTTCTCTTTCTCAGTTATCTTTTATCAAATGTGCCAACAGGTTAATATGATATGTTTGGTCCCTAAAGGGTCAAACAGTAAAATGAAAAGAATCTTTCTAAAAGGACGGATGTTAAATTCGATTGAACGGGTCAAAAGTCGTCCAAACTCCATAGTGTATTTGTAATGCTTTAAGCCTCTTAAGTTATTGAGTAAAGTACACGGATGGTCCTCGTGGTTTACCAAAATTTTGGATTTGGTCTCTAGCTTTCCAAAAGTACACGGATGGTCCCTAGCCAATAAATCTAAAGGTTTCAGCATGTCCAAGTTAGGGACTAAATGCGTTACAAAGTGCAAATCACAGGGACCATTTGGTTTTAGCATGTTCAAGTTAGGGACTAAATGCGATACAAAGTTAAAACCACAGGGACCATCTATGTAACTTTTGGTAAAGTTGGGGACTTAATGCGTTAAAAAGTCCAAACATAAGGACCATCCGTGTACTTTCGGAAAGCTAGGGACCAAATGCAGAATTTTGGTAAACCATAAGGATCATTTGTGTACTTTACTCTTTGTTATTCACTCAAAGAATTAGACTATTTTTTAAGTAAGAAGGTATTTTTTAATTGTATTTGACACACTAATTGTTTATTAAAAAAAGCTAAAATTTTGGACAAAAAATGTGGATCGGTTCGCATTATCCGACCCGTTACCCATCCCACCTGCCTTGCTTGTATGACTACCTTTCTCAACCGTGGTTATTGGAGTATTTATGTCATATGTGACACAACACAACTAATACCGACTTATGTTTACTTTTTTGACCTTAACATATACGGCTGAAATAATATTCGTTTTTTATTGTAAACTTTTATGGAATGTGTATATTCTTTGTGCCGGAAAGGATCTTGCAACAGAACAAACAATTAACCGAATAGTCAACCTACTGAGACAACTTTAACAAACGCTGCCACCCGCCACTTTTGCATCAACATGGGTATCCCTGCAGCCACAGCAGCAACTTGCGATACAATTCGTCCTTACATCTTAATATCATCATCCATCATATACATATACACACAAGAAGCTTCTAGAAACATCCGCTTATCGCTCTTTGTGGAAATTGGTGTTGGTTTTTTAAGCGTGTCACCCATTCTTTGCGACATAAGATCATTTTTTCAGCGTGATGTCATACAACAACCTCGGATGGGTTGTTTGGTTGGTTGAGTGTGAACAAAATGGGAAGAAAAGTTGTTTGATATTTGCTTTTGTATATTGGTACTGATTAGACCTGGTCGGTTTGACCATCGTGTGTTGTTCCCAAATCCAGATGTTAAAGGCATGAGGCAAATCATGTTAAAGGTTTTTTTTTTTTAATTTATTATACCTTTTTTACAACAAGGTCATATGGTTCTGATAAAACTGTTCTTGAATTCTAACAAATCTTACAGGCTGATGGAGGCCACCCTGTACACAAGGCAACAATTGTGTCACATGGTATGACTTCTGGTATGGTCGCTCAGTTACCTGAAAAGATGAAACAAGTGTGCCACGAAAAGAAATGCTTGCTAGGCTTGAACATCTTCGTGTGGGTGGAAGAAGTTGCAGACAAGTTAATTTTTGGTGAAGATGATGTTATTTCAGGTGTATCTTCTAATCTTGAACAAGCCACTCATCTTGCTTGAGCCACGGTTACAAAATATGGCATGAGCAAACAGGTTGTTGTGGTGGCTTATGATTATGATGATAATGGAAACTAGGCTTTTGATTGAAAAAGAAGTGTTGTAGTATTGCAGTGGGCTTATAATAATGCCAAGAATATTCTGCCTACTTATAGACATGAACAACATACACTTGCTAATGCGTTGCTCGAGTAAAGTTTGCACTAACAATGCTTTTTATATTCTGAGGTAATTATTTTTAACTTTTGGTTGAGTAAAGTTTGCACTAACAATGCTTTTTATATTCTGAAGTAATTATTTTTAACTTTGTTTATTGCCTTCTGGATAAAATATATGGTATCATAGTCACATATTGTTCTCAAGTGTACTTAAGAGTATTTTTTTATTGTACTTTTTTTTGGGATGTTCAAGTGATAAATATAGTACACCATGTGTTTGTTGGACTAACCTTGAAGGTTTGGCTGCATGGAAACAGGTTGTAGTATGAGAAGGTCGAAGTATTTGAGTTTTGGTTTGTTTTGTTTGAATTTTAAATATGTTAGGATAAGTGTGATTTAGTTATTGTGTTTATTTTATTGGTTTTTGAGCCTACATAAGATAGGTTTGACTTATTATAAAGAGGGTCCTCCTAATCGTTTATTTGGTGTGCTTTGGCTTATAATAAGAGTCGAGTGAGTTCGTTCATGACGTGTTTTTTGTGTTCATTCATATGGGTTAAGTGGAGATGGTGTGGAAGTAGAACTGATTTCAAAAGTTAAAATATTGACCTGAAAAGTCAAAACATATAAATAATGGTTTTTGACTGGTGTTGTAGGCAAGAATGAAAAACTCTTAAAAGGCATAAAGGGGAGTAGTAAGACTACAAGCTATAATTTATGGGCATTTAGTTTGACACCATGCGGTAACAACTCTTAAGCGTTTGCACTTGGCTGTCTAAATTTGATGTCTTGACCCGTTACATAACTCACCAAACCCGTCCATTTGACCACCTTTATAAGCCACATATTTGTCAATTGTTTACTTTTCTCAAGATATGGTTTCCTCTTACCTATTTGTGTAGTAGAATTCAACAACCGATCCACTAACTATTGAAACTTTACAAGACTTGAGAATTGCTAAACCTTTTGAGATCATTGTGAAATTCATTCGTGTATCAACACATTATTAGTTTTGTATTGATTTCTAATCATTTTATTTTTTTAAACAAGCTTTTTGTGTGTTGTACGGTAACTTATTATTCAATTGTTTAAAAAACATAATTTTTTAATATAAAGTAATTTATAAACACAAATCGAAAGCATTCAATAAGTTTATAACTTTTATTACACGTTCACAACCTGTAATTAAATTTACGAAAAGTTTAGAACTCTTCAATAGCCAAGACATGTAATATGTCATACTTTTTGTATGATTTTAACTATGTATTAATCATAAATAGTTTTTAATACAAGTAACTTTCTCGAGCCCGGGAAGCAATCCCGGGTGATAACCTAGTGTATATATAAGCTCGGAAATTACTACAACAATTAATAAGAGTGAAATATTTTTACAATTATATATATTTTTATATATATAGTGAGGTTCTATAGGGAACATCTATTTAACATGCTAAATATATTATAAAAAATCTATTTTACATTTAAAAATCATTTTTTTCCATTTTTTTAAGATTTCGCATTTTAATATGTGTAGAAGACATTCTAACAAAAAAATCATTTTTAAGAAAAAAAGGTTTTCTAAACTGTTTTTTATCCATTTAAAAAAAATAGTTTTTGATTTTTTTTATTAAGAATACTTCTACATGTATTTATATATAAAATCTTTGAATTTTTTTTTCTGAAAAAATTAACTTTTTACATGTACAATTGAAAATTTTATGATATGTTTTAAGATATTAAATGTATGGTTCATTACTTCCCAACTTTTTAAAAGTCACCATTAAACCCACCCCTATATATATAAGGTGAATAAATAAATATATACGCATAACAATGAAACCCAAAATTTAAAATATAGGACCATCCGTAGTGGTAAAAGTTTTAGGCGTTGTTTTGCTCAATAATGCCATAAAATGCTCCGCACACCGTTCCCAGGGCGTTTTTTTTGTCCAAATATGTGTTTGTCGTTTTTTTTACACGCCTCCTCCACTTGTGTTTGACCAATAAGAACCTTCCAACTAATGTTATTTGTTTTATTTTTTTAAGATAATATTTAGGTAATTATTGTTGGGCATTATGGGGCATTATACCACGACACCCCTTTTTAACTTCAAATCCCATAATGCCCCCCCCCCCCCCCCCCCCCGCCCCATATGCAGTGGCGGGTCCAGCCATATTTTGTGGGTTCATATGAACCACTTGGTTTGCAAAAAATTGAAAAAAAAAAAACTAGTGAATACCTTGTATGATTTGGAAACAAAATAGTGATAATACATCCAAACGAACCTACCGTAAAATTTTCCTGAATCCGCCATTGCCCATATGCTACATGTTAATTCATGCCCAAAAGATGGGCAAGGTTCAAGCCCCTACACATGGTCTAATAACTATTTTATTTTGAGGAACATTAAATAAATTAGTAATAAATTTATGGATTGTAAGCGTTACTATGTGATTCTATCACACGCAAAAGGGTCTAATCTAAAAAGGGATCAAATATCAATAGCTTACCACCCCACTCTTTCTTCATGTGGGGTTTGAAGCGTGTCAAGTTTGTGAATTTGATTAAGACCATCCGTAGGAGGGGTTTTTTTAGGCGTTTTCCTCTAAAAAACGCCTAACTCCCACTTTCCTGTGCGTTTTTTTTTTCAATAAAATCTGGTTTGGCGTTGTTTTTTTTTTTTTTTTGGGTAAAGGGTTACCCCGGTGATTCTATTAAAATGCAACCGCAAATAAGTACAAGTAGTGAGGATGAGTTCCACACTAGTTCATATACAGGACATGCCCCATATATGTAAAACAAACACAAATACCAACAACCAATGACCTAAAAACCCCATAACATAGTCTACTATACATCATGACACGACATCTAGTAGACAAACATGCAAAAACCATAAAACATAATCCTCAACCACCATCATCAAAAATAAAGAAGCCACAAAACAGCAGCCCCTTCAGATGAAAAGCAGACAGCCTATCCATTAGAGGTTTTTTATCCAATAACATTTTTTGAAAGTTTTTTTATTTAATTCTATTTAACCCCTTTTAACATAATGCTCCACACCCCCACTACACTCATTTATGAAAAACGTTTCATAATGCCACATTGCTGACTGAACTGTCACATGGTGCAAAACACCTCAGGGTGAAGGTATTATTCATGTATACCACTACACATGATCTAATGTGGTGAGAAGGTATAAGAGTTATGATATCTATATCAAATACGATGCCAATAACTTTAAACTTCAACAAGAAAACCTTCACGAACGACTAGGGCTGTAAACGAGCCGAGTTGAGCCGAGCTCGACCCGGCTCGAGCTCGGCTCGAACTTAATTCAAGTTGGCTCGGCTCGAGCTCGAATTTCAAATCGAGCTGAGATTTGAGGCTCGAGCTCGACTCGATTAAAATTCGAGCTAGCTCGGCTCGGCTCGATCTAGCTCGAACTAACAAAGAACCGCAAAATTCATTACTTAAAAATCCCTAAAAATGAATCTTTTTATAGACTAAGGGCCATAATTGCAATTATATTTAACTAAATGGCTAAATATGCAAGTATAAATAGATAACTCACTTTGTACATTTTCTTTACCTTCTTTTATAGATGAGATACTCCCTTAGTTTTTATCTCTTGAGCGATGTGGGACCAAAAAATGAAGGATGTAAACCTTATCGAGCTGGCTCACGAGCTCGCGAGCCGAGCCAGGCCAAGCTCGAGCTCGGCTCGTTTACAAACCGAGCCGAGCCGAGCTGGCTCGTTTACAACCGAGCCAATTTCGAGCCGAGCTCTTTTCGAACTTTTTTCGAGCGAGTTTCGAGCGAGCTGCGAGCCACGAGTTTTTTGAACACCCCTACGAACGACCCACAATTTCATCACGCACATCACATAACGAAGATATAAACATCATTCTACGAGATGATTCCCTTATTCACTAATGCAGTTCTTTTTTTTAACGATAAATTTGGATCACTGACGGACCACTAGAGTATCATCGTGCCACCAGCGAAACCACACGATCATATCTATCTCTACTAGACAACAATGCATATACATCAATTCAGGGAAACCCAATAAATTTAGAAAAAAAAACCCTTTGTGAGAATCGAACTCAGGACCTAATTGTCTCTAAGCTTTAACCCACCCTCAAAATGCCACTAGCCTATAATGTCATGGGCTCACCAACACTAACACGGTTCTAGTAGATAGTTTATTAATCGAAATCCACCACACCTATAGGCATAGTTAAGAGAGTTTTAAAATGAAGATTATCATGGCCGGCCTTGAAGGTGGGCGGGGAGGATCACCGGTCAGGGCTTGATATTTTGAAAGGCACGTTATTTTTTAAAAAACTCTGATATGTATATGTAAAAATAAATAAATTAATAGGGTATACCCATTACAAAACTATTTTTATGGTTTAGATTAGTTGTTAGCCCATTGGCATTGGTTTAGACCTTTAGTGAGCCCAATACCCAATTTTGTTAAGGCGTAAGGGCACGTTTTTTCGAGCTCGAACAAGGTACATGAATTCTCAGGGCCGGCCCTCAAGATTATGATAACATATGTTCCGTATACGTGTTATATAGTAAAAATAGTTTTTAGAAATGCATTACATATCAGTTCGGTTGTTATTTGACGTTGTAACCTTTAATTTTACGGTATGTTTGGCATGGAGCTTTTAGGAGCTTCTAGCTTTAATCTTTTAATAAAAAACTCCTACTCAATAAAAAGGTTTGTATGTTTGAAGGAGCTTGAAACTTTTACCTTCGGAGCTTGAAGCTTTTGGTTGAATATTCTTACTAGTAGCGTTTAAAAGGAGCTACAAGCTTTTAGGAAAAAAAAATGACTATTTTAACCTCTAAAGGTAATAAACTCTTTAATGCACCAACTTTTTAAATTTTTTTAAAGATAACGAAAAATCAAATTCTTAGTTATCTTTTAAACAAATTCTTTGATTATATATACATGATCTTCGTATGTTGTTCTCATACGTTCTTCTTCAATCGTCCCCTTCATCACCGATTTCTGGTACGTTATCTCTTCCCTTACACGTGAAACTTTTGACTTTATCGATTACTGAAACTTGTTGTGTGCATAAAGAATATCTTGTTTGATCAATATATAATAATTATTTGATTAGTTTCTATCCACACCGTTTCATATATATTGAATAAAGTGACCTTCAATTAATTGTTTGATTTGCATTTAATTCATCTTTAGTTTATTAGTAATAATATAACTAAACACAAATTGACCTATCTAGATTAGAAAAGGTCATATTTTATTTATATGAGAAATGACATACATTTTACGTTTAGTATGTGTGTGGGTGTGTGTGATTACGTTTAGTATTATGCTTTTTTAGTTATATCTATTTTAATTATTTTATACATTTTATTAAAAGTTCTAGGTAATATGCCAAATACTTAAGTATATCTTAAAAACTACAACTACCCACTTCCAGCCAACAACTTACAACAACCAACCACCAATTACTTTTGCCAAGTAGCAACTCTATAAGCCAATTATTTATCAATAACTAGTTTAAGGATAAACAAGTAATTTCATGGAAAAAGCTCCAATAATGACCATCAAATTAGAAATAAACTTGGCCCACAAATGTACTCTCCGTTCCAATCCATCCATCACATTGAAATTATTTTGTCTAAATTCATTTTTAATTGAATGGATTAATGTAGGGCTGACCAGTATGCGGTTCAAAACCGTCAGAACTGGAGAACCGAACCAGAACCGCTAGATTTAAACCGTATTTTTGTATATAGGGTCCGGTTCCGGTTCTTAAATTTGGGTAAAAATGGTTAACCGGTTCGGTTCCGGTTAAAACCACGGTTCCGGTTAAAGAACCGCTAGAACCAGTTGGGATTATAAATATTTAAACCCTATTTTATTAATGGGCTTTTCAACATCATACGACCATCCTAATTCCTTATTCCCCCCTCTTATATTCATTCCACGATCTCATCTTTCATCTTCTAATTCTTCTCCATCTCTCAACCCTAACCCTAACTGCTATCATACAAGTTCGTCTTTATCAACACCCTGCAAATATAGGTATGCTATTCTACATGACCATTTTTTATGATTGCATATATTTTCTTTCTAAATGTTTGTTTTCTGATACATATAGTTTTCTGTATATGAAAATAAAAATTGAACAAAAATAATCAAATCAATGTTGATCAAATTGTAAATGTGTATATAGATAGTGTATCGCTTTGTACATACAGTAGATGCATTACTAATCAATCTATTCACGTGAACCAAATACACTAGATGCATTATTCGTTTATTTTTTTAATTGCTAACACTTGGTTTCATTTAGATGTTTGTGAGAAGATTGAGAGGATGAAAATCGAATGAAGTTTGAAGATGTTTGTTTTAATTGTTAACACGATGGTTGTAATAGTTTTATTTAGAGTTTGTTTTATGGCTTGAAATTTTTTATTGTTGCTTTTCTACTTTTATTTTGGTTGGTTTGAACTTTGAATGTTGCAACTCTTAGTTAATATTTTAAATGGTTTGATTCGCTTTTATTGAAATGTTAATTTTATGATTTAATTGTCAACCGGTTCCCGCGAGAACCATTTACACGAGAACCGTTTAACCGGTTCGGAAGCGAACCGGAACCGTTATAATACGATTCGGTTCCGGTTCTTAAATTTAGCATTTAACGGTTCCGGTTCGGTTCCGGTTTAGTTCGGTTCGTTCCGGTTCTAAACTGTTGCACAGCCCTAGATTAATGTATCAAATCTAAATTCATTTTTAATTCAATTGATTAATGTATATTTTTAAAACTAATAAAAACCTTCTAGTTAGCAATAGATTCGCTTAAATGAAAAGTATTGATTGAAGAAAAAAAATACAGTACAGATGTAATTAGTAAATAGCATTAGCTAATCTCAAAACCAATAATAAATTGAGAATTGTGATTGTCGTTTAATCTTCTTTCCATCCTCGTCTAACACCAAATTAATCTGAGGGTTAACTTGTTGAATTAGTCTCGTTCACAAGGTTAATCTTCCTTACTTTCTCGTCTAACAACTGCTTTGATTAATAGTTGGTCCTGTAAAACAACACAACATCGTAAAGCTCGTTACAAGGAGTAAAGATGGGGGTACTCCTTATAAACACCCTATGACGTGAGAATAGGAACCTGTTTTGAGGATAACAAGTGTATGTATTAAGTGAGAGAGTAAGAGCGATCCTTAAACATTGAGGTGAAGTCCTCTATTTATAGCAGAAGAGAGTAACGGAAGAGGTGGGCTGATGGGTTTTGGGCCAGGCCAAACGTCGACATCAAGGAATATCCCATTTGTCTCACTAAGCACAATCGTTAGTGTTTGCAGGAGAAAGGGAAGATGGTGCACGATGATTGGATCCACGTGGCCTGGCAGTTGTCCTTGTTGTCGGGTCTTTCGTCAGCTGTTAATGGGGATCATGGAGCAGCAAATGGTGCACGCTGATTGGTGACACGTCACTGTCCTGAAAAATTATAGTCATGCCATCGGTTTTTTTTTTTTTTTTGACAAAATTATGATAGTGTTTTGTTTTAATTGGTTGACCCGGTGTAATTTTTATTCGTGCCAGGCGGCAACCTGGCACACTCTCATTTGTCCTGAAAAATTACAATTTTGCTCCCAGTTTAAAATTATAGTCTTTCCACCATTTTAGTTTTTTTATCAAAAGTATGGTATGGTGTTTTTAAAATTGCTTGACTCGATTTAATTTTTTGAGATCGTGTTATGAGTGGTATGTACTGTGACACCTGTGTCACTTTAATAATCAAACAAATACCAAACCGATGAAATATTGTATTTCATACTTGGGATTTGTAAAAATATGTGTATCGTTTGCACATATCACCTCTTGTTCGATTTCAAGCTTTAAATCGCTTTCTGGAAGGTTATACGCGCTCTGATGCATAAATATAACCAGTTTAATGCAAGGAACACTCCGGAATAGTGAAATAGGCTTAACATACCTTAAATAACCTTCACATAACTTAGAAATAAGTTTTGGAACGTTTGGTGTGTTGAAATCAAGTTTGTTTGATCGCAGGGACTAATTGTGTCAAACTGCGAAACTATACCAATTTGTATAGTAACGAACCTTCCAGAACTTGATCATAATTTAAGCATACCCTAAATATCCTTTACATAGCTTAGAAATAGGCTTTGAGGGGTTCGGTATGCTAAAATAAACTTTATTGATCAATAAGGACTAAAAGCATCAAAAAGTGCACAAGATTGCATTTTCGCGCATATCTTACGTTCTGAATATATCCGGACATCCAAAAATTTATGTAATCATTAAAATATTATATTTTAGTGATTGGCATGATAGAATTCCATTCGTCGCTCAATTTGGATCGTTTTTGCGTTCGTTACGACTTCCGTCGTAATTAACCGAACAACGCAACCGTACGACCAAACGAACCGATATCCGAGATATTTTTTGAGCATGTTTTAAGTTCCCTATACTTTAACTTCATTTTAGAGCTTTGAAATGTGGTTAACGGGGCTTAAACGTGTCAAAAATGCATCGAAAACTAAGTTTTGGGCATGCAGGGGCTAAAAGTGTAAATCTGTCAAAGTCTTAGGCCTGGGTGTCACGGCCCCCGACCCGGTTTGACCCGTTTCAGGAGCCGCGAGACAGGAATCCCGTGGTATTTAATTTAGGCGACAGCGGAAGTCTTTTTAAAGCAGGATCTCTTAATAATTTAAACTGCTCGTTTCATAATTTAGGGATAAATTCCCAAAATTTACAATACTGTGATTTCTCAGGGAAATCTCTATTTTCAAAACATGTTCATTTATTTATTTACATTGAGCCATTTTTCTAAGCTGGGAGTGCTCCACGGCACTTTTCTTTGCTCATACCATATCACCTGAAACATGTTTGAAAAAGGTTTTGTCAGCAGGGAAATACTGAGTGAATCATTCATTTTACTTAAAATGACACATTTGTTATAATCTACAGTATTAAGGGGAATTACAATGTTTCTGATATCAAACCAACTACCCACAGTACTTGTCACTCGACTACCCATTGGCTATCTCGTTGTCCAAATGGTGTCTGTGACTGTGGTCAGATCACCCCTTGGCTAACTCGTTGTCCAAGTGTGACGGGAAACAAGTAATGTATACAAAACCCCACATACCGGCTGTAACTTGGTGATTACATAGACTTAATCACTGTAACTATAACCTTGAAAATAATTTGGAGTTTTGTAAAACAGTTGATAAAAAGAGAATGACTCACATTGCAGATTTATGAGCAGAGTATAAGCTTTACTGATTAGCCTTTTAACCTAATTTAAATAACAATGCACACCCAAACGGGATTAGTAACTAATTCAGCAGTTACGTCAATTCACGAGATTAGACACTCACAACTATTATCAAGTGCAATACTTAATAATTCAATGGATTCACAACGAATGACAGAGCATAGTCTGAATTTGAACAGCACTCAAACATTCAAGTCGAAATCACAATGAATAACAAAGTATAAGCTCAATTTGAGCAGCACTCGGACAATTGTTGGATAGTTATAATCGATCGGACGTTGAATCGTAATAGCGATCGAGTTATTACCCTGATTGCGGCAGCACCTCGTGATCGTGTGTGTGTGTGGTGAACTGAATTGCTTATAACTCGACGTATACACAGAGATTTTACGTCGTTTTAAGTTCCACAGTTAAGTGCCAATGTCGGCTATTTATAGCAAATTTTGGGACCTCCTTACGGACCGTAAGCCGGACCCTTTACGGTCCGTAAGCTAAGCAGTCTAAATATAGGCTGCCTAGGCTCGGTTGTAGCTTGGGTGACTCAACTTTTCAACAAATCAGAGTAAAGCAACGTTTTAATTAGGATAATTATCAACTAGGGTTTACCCCCCCCCCCCCCCTCGAGTTTTAGGGGCCCTGATCCTGATTCCGATTATTCTGAAAATTTTAGGGCTAGTGCAGAATTAATTGGGTGTCTTAATTAGGGCTTCCTTATTAACTAATTATTGTCCTAATTATTGATTTTAGTGGCAGTTGTTACATCCTCCCCACCTTGAGAAAAATCTCGTCCTCGAGATTTACTGAAATAGATGAGGGTACTTTCGCTTCATTTCTGATTCCAGTTCCCAAGTATATTCTGGTCCTCTCTTGGATTCCCATTTGACTTTGACCAACACCAGTCGTTTATTTTTGAGGAACTTAATCTTCCGATCTTCTATTTGTAAAGGTTTCTCTACGAATTTCAGTTTTTCATTTACCTCTATATCTTGAAGAGGTACTACCAGGGATTCGTCTGATAGACATTTCTTGAGATTGGATACATGAAACACATCATGTATTCCAACTAGTTTTTCTGGTAGTTGTAAACGATAAGCTACCGGTCCTATTCGTTGGATCACTGGGAATGGTCCAACATATCTGGGACTCAGTTTTCCTTTCTTACCAAATCGTACTACTCCTTTCCAAGGAGATACTTTTAATAGTACTTTGTCTCCGACTTGGAATTCTAACGGCTTGCGGCGATTGTCTGCATAACTCTTCTGACGATCTCTAGCAGTCTTCAGTCTTTCCTTGATTTGCGATATCTTGTCAGTAGTTTCTTGCACAATCTCTGGTCCTGATAACTGACTTTCTCCTATCTCTGCCCAACAAACGGGAGTTCTGCACTTGCGTCCATACAGTGCTTCGAATGGAGCAGCTTCGATGCTCGAATGGTAATTATTGTTATAGGAGAATTCAATTAATGATAAATGGCTATCCCAATTACCACCAAAGTCAATTACACATGCTCGGAGCATGTCTTCCAGGGTTTGTATCGTCCTTTCACTTTGTCCATCTGTTTGAGGATGATATGCAGTACTTAAATTAAGTCGAGTTCCCATTGCTTCTTGGAAACTTGTCCAGAAACGGGAAGTAAAACGACTATCTCTATCCGATAAAATGAAGAGTGGGACTCCATGTAAGGATACTACTTCATCTACATACAACTTGGCTAACCTTTCCATGCTAAAGGTTTCCTTCATTGGTAGAAAATGAGCTGATTTGGTTAATCGATCCACAATTACCCAAATAGCATCATTACCTTTTCTGGTTCTGGGTAACTTAGTAACAAAATCCATTGTTATGAGTTCCCATTTCCATACAGGCATTTCTAACTGTTGTAGTAGTCCTGAAGGTTTCTGATGTTCGGCTTTAACTTGTGAACAGGTTAGACATTTAGATACGTATTCGGCTATATCCTTTTTCATTCCTATCCACCAAAAATTATTCTTTAAATCTTGGTACATCTTTTTGTTTCCTGGATGTACAGTATACCTAGATTTATGAGATTCTTCTAAAATCTTATTTCTTAATTCTCCTTGCTTAGATACCCAAATTCGTTTCTTGTGGAATCTCCAAATTCCATCTTTTCCTTGTTCTAATTCTTTTAGGTAACCTTTCATTCCTTCTGCATCGTCCTTGATTGTCGTTCCTTTAACTTCCTTTATTTGTTCCATTAAATCTAATTGTAGATTTAACCTAAGAGCACGGACTCGCTTTTGCTTTTCATGATATTTACGACTTAAGGCGTCGGCAACTACGTTCGCCTTTCCTTCGTGATACTGAATATCACAGTCGTAATCACTTAAGATTTCCATCCACCTTCTTTGCCTCATATTTAACTCTTTTTGCCCAAATATATACTTTAAACTCTTATGGTCCGTATAGACAGTAAACTTACTTCCATACAGATAATGTCTCCAGATCTTAAGGGCAAAAATTATGGCTCCCAACTCTAAATCATGAGTTGTATAATTTTCTTCGTGCTTTTTCAATTGCCTAGAGGCATACGCAATTACCTTTTTGCGTTGCATCAACACACATCCATATCCTAATTTTGAAGCATCACAGTATACTTCAAAATCATCAGTTCCTTCGGGTAAAGCTAAAATTGGAGCATTCGTTAATTTGTGCTTTAGAATCCTAAAAGCTTCCTCTTGTCTAGATCCCCATTCAAATTTAACGAATTTACAGGTTAGCTTAGTTAAAGGTACAGCTATCCTAGAAAAATCTTTAATAAATCGTCTATAGTATCCAGCTAAGCCTAGAAAACTTCTAACTTCCATAGCCGTTTGTGGAGCTTTCCAATTCGTGATTGCTTCTATTTTAGCAGGATCTACGTGAATTCCTTCGTGATTCACCATATGACCTAAAAATTGCACTTCTTGTAGCCAGAATTCGCATTTTGAGAATTTGGCATAAAGCTTGTCTTTTCTTAACAAAGTTAAGAGAGTATGCAAGTGCTCACAATGTTCCTTCTGACTTTTGGAATAAATAAGTATATCGTCAATGAACACGATTACAAATTTATCCAAGTATGGTTTACAGATTCTATTCATCATGTCCATAAATGCAGCTGGAGCATTTGTTAATCCAAAGGGCATGACTGTAAACTCATAATGACCATACCTAGTTCTAAAAGCAGTTTTAGGTATGTCCTCCTCTTGCACTTTCAACTGGTGATATCCAGATCTTAAATCTATCTTAGAGAAATACCTAGCTCCTTGCAATTGATCAAAAAGATCATCAATCCTAGGTAATGGGTATCGGTTCTTAATTGTAACCTTATTCAATTCCCTATAATCGATACACATTCTCATTGATCCATCTTTCTTTTTCACAAACAACACTGGTGCACCCCAAGGGGATGAACTCGGTTGTATGAATCCTTTGCTTAGTAATTCATCTAATTGCTCTTTCAATTCTAGCATTTCAGTAGGTGCTAATCGATAAGGTGTCCTAGCTATTGGTGCAGTACTTGGAATTAAATGAATTCTAAACTCTACTTCCCTATCAGGTGGTAAACCAAGTAATTCTTCAGGAAAAACATCTGGATATTCTGAAACTATAGGAATGTCCTGGAGTTCCTTACTTTTAGTGTTAATGATTACAGAAATCATATACACCATTTCTTGTTTCCTTGAATAACTAGCCAATTTCATTACTGAAATGAATTTCAGTGGCTTCCGAGGTCTATCTCCTATGATTAGAATCACTTCTCCTGTGGGAGTACGGATTTCTACGGAATTCTTATCACATAGGATTCGGGCATGGTTGGCTATTAACCAATCCATTCCTAACACTACATCGAATCCGGCTAAATTTATAGGTAACAGGTTTGCAGAAAACTTATGACCTAACAATTCTATTTTTACTTCTTGCAAAACCTTGTCTATGTTGACAGAATTTCCATCTGCCGTTTCTACAGAAAAGATCTGCCTAAGGGTATTTAGAGGCAAGTTAAGAGCTTGGCAGAATGCAGTATTAATGAAACTTTGGTTTGCACCAGAATCAAATAATACTTTTGCATAGACGTTATGTACTAAGAACGTACCCGCTATCACGTCTGGAATGAGTTCGGCTTCTTGAGTAGTCAGCTGGAATGCACGCGCATTTTTCTTAGCTATTCCATCGGCCGGTTTAGTTTTATTGTCTGCTGGTTGGGCTAACTTAGGACATTCAGGTTTGATATGCCCTGTTTCTCCGCAGTTATAACAGATTCTTGTTTTCCTTCTGCAGTCTTCTTCCCGATGTCCTTTTGCCTTGCAGAAGTTGCAAAATATATTGCACTGTCCATAGTGTTTCTTTTTGCAATTTCTGCAGAAAGGAGGTGACGAGTATTGCCTGGTTCCTCTTTTCTTGAATTTATTGCTATTATTACTCATGCGAAATCCTTGGGTAATCTTCTGAGCCAATTCTTTCTTGCGATCTTCTTCTCTGGTGCGGACTAATTCATCGGTTAAGGTATTACCTAATTCCACAGCATCGTCAATCGTGCGTGGTCTCGCAGCTTTAACGATGTTACGGATTTCTCCAATTAATCCCCAAATATAACGGGAAATAAGTACCGGTTCTGGCGAAGCCAGGGAAGGTACCACTCTCGCATATTCGAAGAATGTCGAAGTATATCCTCGACAGTCTACACCTAGCATACGATGACTCGGGAACTTATTTGCCATTTGTTCCTTCTCGTATTCGGGACAGAATTTTCTTTCGACAAGACTCTTAAATTCTTCCCAATTCATTGCATAAGCCACCCTTCTTCCTTTTGCTTGTAGCACCGTGTTCCACCATTCTAACGCCCCTTCTTTGAACAAGTTTGATGCATACATCACTTGATCTTTTTCAGCACATTTACTTATCGCAATTACTGCCTCTGTTTTCTCTAACCAACGCAGTGTTGCAGTTGCCCCTTCGTTACCTGCAAATTCTGTGGGTTTACAGGCAAGAAATTCTTTGTAAGTGCAACCAGGCGTTGCAGCTTTCATTCTCTTAGGGAGTGGAGCCTGTTGCGGATCATGATCGTCATGATTGCCGCCTCCATTTATGCTGTTAATGCCGTTATCTTCCGGAATACGTTTACTAGGAATTAATTGTGGTTCGGCAGGTTTCTGAACAGCAGCCACGATTTCTGGAATAGCATTGACTATCCCTTGAGCAATAAAGTGTTCAATATCTTGTCTAGTTATATATTGATCTTCCTGATTTTGCTCAGACTGATTTATTTCATTAACTGGTTCACTATTGGCGTTTTCCATCTGCTAATTAGAAATTATCAGTGTCTAATTATTAATATCAAAATCACAGATACATACACAGAAAAACACATAGTTCAGCATAACATGCAAACATAGTCAAAATTGTCGATGCCTCGACTTCTGTTTTGTTTCATATATTATACCTGCTTCGATACACACTTTTTATCTTACAGTGTTTTATTGCCCATTTTACAGAATCAGTTTTACTATATTAGTTATAATACAAACAAACTTTTCCAACCCTTCCTATCTTTTGGTCCACTAGCAGTTTCAGTAACGACGTTCCCTCTCGTCGTACTTCCAAGAAATCTGCTCTCCCATTTCTCGGATCCTATTCCCGGTGCCTATCAGTTCTTCACCAAACTGACGTAGCTCAGCTAAATTTTCATAGCTCATTGGTGGATTAGGGACAGGTTCTGGATCAAACTGTGGGAGAAAACTATAGGGACTATTAATTATATTTTGGAATTGCCAGTCATTGGTCCACCATTCCTCCATTTGGCCTAATGGTCGGGTGTGAACTAGTGGGTCTGGAATGGCTGGTCCTAGGTTTATTGGGAATTGGGCTGTAGCAGGATAAGAGAAAAGATTATTGTTGATAGGCTCTAGAACATCACAATTATTCAATAGGCGGTCTATTTCGTCCTGGAATGTGGTTTCCTCAGACTGTTTAGAGCTTTCTCTGATCTCTATTCCCTTTTGTTTTAGGTCTATCCCTATTTCTGCTGGCTTGGAACTTTCTCCGGTTTCTATTTCTTTTCCCTTGCTCACACTCACAGGATTTTCTATTTTAGGGAGTCTCCTAGGTTTCCTTCTGCGCACTTTTCGCCACCCTACATATCTTCTCTTCTATTTAGGTTTGGCTTTTTCCAGCGGTGGAGCTTGGAATTCCAGAGGTTCCTCTATTCAGCAATGTAACCAGTGAAGTTGTGGGAGACTTCAATCGGCACTGGATAGAGGTTAAGATTCTGAAATGCTTCCGACATCTCATTCATGCTGTACGGCATATATGCAAAATGCACAAAATGCTAAGTTAAAACTTTGGAACAAAGCTTAACAAATAAACATTTTTATTGCATACCAGTTTGTACAACATAACAGCAAACAGAATACACTCAGATTTATTTATTTATTTACTGGGAAGTAAATATTTCTATGTTTAAAGTTTAAATATTTGCATTTTCTGCTACAGTGGCGAGCAGATACAGATTTGCCTATTTTTCATCTAAGTTATTTTCCCCTGGTGGATTATTATTAATTTCCTGAATTTCTGGGTTAAACCTCACTCTCTTGGTTCAGGGTTTCTTTTTCTCTTGACCTTTTCTAAGGATTGAATTCCTTTTCTCCGGTGTAAGTGGGTTTTCATAATTGGCCTTACGGACAAAGATTCCCTCTTCTAAATTGGTGGGAGATTTGGAGGAAGAGGTTCCCTGTTCTTTAGGTGTACTATCTAATTTGCGATAGATAGCAGAAATCTTTTGTTTACCCATACTGTAATTTTAACAATTAATCAGTTAATAAGCATATATTCACAGAATGACAAATAAAACTTTCCTAATTTAACATAGTAAGCTTAATCAGTAAGCTTAAAATAGTGGCTCTGATACCATCTTTTCCTGTCACGGCCCCCGACCCGGTTTGACCCGTTTCAGGAGCCGCGGGACAGGAATCCCGTGGTATTTAATTTAGGCGACAGCGGAAGTCTTTTTAAAACAGGATCTCTTAATAATTTAAACTGCTCGTTTCATAATTTAGGGATAAATTCCCAAAATTTACAATACTGTGATTTCTCAGGGAAATCTTTATTTTCAAAACATGTTCATTTATTTATTTACACTGAGCCATTTTTCTAAGCTGGGAGTGCTCCACGGCACTTTTCTTTGCTCATACCATATCACCTGAAACATGTTTGAAAAAGGTTTTGTCAGCAGGGAAATACTGAGTGAATCATTCATTTTACTTAAAATGACACATTTGTTATAATCTACAGTATTAAGGGGAATTACAATGTTTCTGATATCAAACCAACTACCCACAGTACTTGTCACTCGACTACCCATTGGCTATCTCGTTGTCCAAATGGTGTCTGTGACTGTGGTCAGATCACCCCTTGGCTAACTCGTTGTCCAAATGTGACGGGAAACAAGTAATGTATACAAAACCCCACATACCGGCTGTAACTTGGTGATTACATAGACTTAATCACTGTAACTATAACCTTGAAAATAATTTGGAGTTTTGTAAAACAGTTGATAAAAAGAGAATGACTCACATTGCAGATTTATGAGCAGAGTATAAGCTTTACTGATTAGCCTTTTAACCTAATTTAAATAACAATGCACACCCAAACGGGATTAGTAACTAATTCAGCAGTTACGTCAATTCACGAGATTAGACACTCACAACTATTATCAAGTGCAATACTTAATAATTCAATGGATTCACAACGAATGACAGAGCATAGTCCGAATTCGAACAGCACTCAAACATTCAAGTCGAAATCACAATGAATAACAAAGTATAAGCTCAATTTGAGCAGCACTCGGACAATTGTTGGATAGTTATAATCGATCGGACGTTGAATCGTAATAGCGATCGAGTTATTACCCTGATTGCGGCAGCACCTCGTGATCGTGTGTGTGTGTGGTGAACTGAATTGCTTATAACTCGACGTATACACAGAGATTTTACGTCGTTTTGAGTTCCACAGTTAAGTGCCAATGTCGGCTATTTATAGCAAATTTTGGGACCTCCTTACGGACCGTAAGCCGGACCCTTTACGGTCCGTAAGCTAAGCAGTCTAAATATAGGCTGCCTAGGCTCGGTTGTAGCTTGGGTGACTCAACTTTTCAACAAATCAGAGTAAAGCAACGTTTTAATTAGGATAATTATCAACTAGGGTTTACCCCCCTCGAGTTTTAGGGGCCCTGATCCTGATTCCGATTATTCTGAAAATTTTAGGGTTAGTGCAGAATTAATTGGGTGTCTTAATTAGGGCTTCCTTATTAACTAATTATTGTCCTAATTATTGATTTTAGTGGCAGTTGTTACACTGGGCATAAGCCCAAGCTTAACTCTTACGCGGGGCGCGAGAGCCTATCAGACAGAAACATTGAATCTGGTCTTTTAGCTCGTTTTTATGGTTTTGATCAATGGTTTTCAATGCTAGAGGCTGGTTTGTATGGAGAACAAGTCCCCCAATAAGTCCTTAATACTTGTATGGCCTAGATCATGCCCTCTTCTCCAAGAAACGATCCTAACGGTTTTGCAAAAACTATATATAGCCATCCATCTTTCACTTGTTCCTTGCTCATTTCCCTCATTCTCTTCGCTACAATCTGCATTGGGAGCTTTCTCAATCTGATTTGGAAGTTGGTTTTCTTGTAGAAAAGATAGCAAGGACCCATAGTGAGCATTCTTTTATTCTTTTTATTGTTTTCCTAGTTTGAAAGTCAAATATTGTTTTACTTTCAGTTTGACCAGTCTATGGTCAACGCAAAGTTCGGTTGAACTTTGCAATGTGATTGTAATCACGTTGGTTATAATCCTTAGTGATTATACCCACTGATTACCACGTTAACTAGGTGTAGTGACGAGTCAAAGTTTCGGTCAAAATGCGTTTTAGCACGCATTTTGCAATGGAACTACTATTAGGTATCTAAACACTTTGTTTTGATACCAAAAACATGTTTTGACATGTTTAGCTCGTCACTTTTTAGTTTAGTGCTTGTGTAGAGTCGTAAGTCAAGCGGACTAAACACCCGCTTAGACTTTCGAACACGACCTGTTTGGTCAATCATTAGGATCCGACCAAACATGTTTAGTGACCATATTTGTATAGGGAATAACCTTCCGAGGTTATACCTTATGGTCACCTAGTTTAAGTAGTTGTATGATTGGTAGTTTATATGCCTTGGGTAAATTACCAAAATGCCCTTTTTTATGCATAACTGATATTTAAGCATATGTAACCCAAACTTTTGTCACTTAACTGATTATGCAACATAACTAAATATGTTTAGGCATATAATACTTGTCATAGGACTAGTTAGGCGGTCCGAACGCGTTTTACGCAAACGATGCGTTAAAGTAGCGTAAGCTACCTAAACGGGTCGTGATGGGTCGTAAGCACTTAGGATAGGTTTCATTTTAGTATGTAGGTCTTGTTAAACCATATCATATGAGTTCCCACACTCATTTGGTTTACGAGACCCCATATTATCCGATCTCCCGATTTAGGTTCGGTTTATTTATGTAGTTATCAATACTAGGTGCCGTTTGATTCCATGCTCCCTCTAGTTTGCTTGGTAGTTGTTCAAGACTCCTAAGCACTCTCAAGTGAGTACATAGTTCCCCTCTTTTACTGTTTTCAAATGTTTTGGGGTGAAACATGTGTACCTATCTGTTATTTCATGATTTCAAAGTATAATTGATTATACATGTTAGTATTTATCTTTTGACAAACTGAATGATTATTTATGACATACACACTGATTTTTCAAAGATTATAAAATTAATTGTTGGTATAGTACTTATTTTTGTTCACCAGACCGGTTGGTAGTATGATATAGCGCTATAGGATTTGACACCCCATTCCTGTTGTCATGGAATGTCTGAAACCAATTTGTTTCTCCATCCAAATAGGAATTGCCTTTGTGGTATTTCTATAGTCTCAAAGGTGTATTTTGATGCACTGGGTCTGAATGAATTCTTAAATCACATTATTTTTGTATATTAAGTTATACTCCCAAAAGTATAGTTTGATATGCTCTCATATGTGATATTGTACAAAACCAACAAATATTTTATTTAACAAACCAAAACATATTTTGATATGTTATTTATCAAATCCAAAACATATTTTGATATGTTATTTATAAAACCCAAAGCATATTTTGATATGTTATTTGTAAAACCAAAACATAGTTTAATATGTCATTTATAAAACCAAAGCATATTTTGATATGTTAGTTATGAAACCAAAACATAGTTTAATATGTTATTTATGAAACTAAAGCATAGTTTAATATGTTATTAATAAAAACCAAAGTATATTTTTGATATACTACCAAAAAACTGTTATTTTGACAACTAAAGTATATTTAATATACTATCTGTTTGACTATTTTGGAACTGAAATATATTTTAATATATTACTTATTTGACTTTTTTAAAACCAAAGTGTATTTTTATATATGCTATAAACCTTTTCATCAAAATATTGTTTTTCAAACAATATATTTTATACAAACTCATTTTACTTAGTTATTTATTTACCTATGTATTACTATTTTATATCATCTGATTTCTTATAAATTTTAGTATGATTTATAAAAGAAAACCTTTTACAAGGATCATGACTACTTTTATTAAAACTCTTTCTTTAAACTCATAAGTCATGAATCCTAAATACAATAAAACCTATGTATCTCATAGGCATTTTTATGCCGACGCACCTATTTTTACACATGTTTCATGTGCTGGTTTGTGATGATTGATGATATATGCTACACTTAGGATGGACTCGTGCCTTAGCGACTTTAAAACTTGAAAGATAATAGTTATACTTATTTGATTGTATTAAAACAATGAGTTCACTTATTCAATAAAACAAAATTATTTATTCCATGGTTATGAAACAATGATTCTGTTACAACACTCCCCGACGTTTCCGCCACGTTTTGTTGTTTTACGTGGTTGGGGTGTGACAGAAAAGTTGGTATCAGAGCCAATGGTTATAGGGAATTAGGTTATTAGTGATGCTTTGACCTAGACTATAACCTTCCTAGGACCCTAACGCGAGTTATCTCGTGTTTAGTCTTAAAACAATACCGTCACTTATCCTTAGGTGACAACCACAATAAGAGCACGAATTTTGAATCCGCTTTGAAAACAAATCATCTGTTCTAGGATGACTGATTACTAGGTTTTGAACCTTCAAAGTTTTCAAAATCTCGTCAAAGTTTGGTCTAAATAATGTGAACACGTGCAAACTGGAAGGGTGGGTGCCTGTACCCTGGGTCTTTTGTCTAAGGCTAGAGTGTTCGTACAAATCCGCAGTATCGGACCAGTCACTCTTACCTGGGAACTCTTGGGGTGAGTGTCCACTTATAGGCGAATATGTCTTCGCGATACATTATATTGACTCATTTACTTTGATTAGTCACTGTCTCATTTGTTTGCCTTAGGTAACAAACAAATGATCGCAATTTTATGCATTGTTATTCTGTTTTCATTTCCCTTGTTTCCTCCCATGTCTCCCATTTTCTTCATGGTGCCTCTTCATCGCAACAACAATGTCCGAACTAGGTGCTGCAATTGTCCATCAATTAGGCGTCGTACTACCAGAAGGCCGTTGATTTAGCTATCACCGTGACTCGTCTCAGGGATGAAGCCATACAAGGGAACCGCTCCTTAGAGCAATCATTGCCACCGTCATCATCCGAATCTAATACCTTGTTTCAAATGTACCCACGGTGAACGATGGGGACATTTGGTTAACATGTGCCGCTTTGCAATCCAAAGCAAAGCTGTTACAAATCCTGCTGCTGCTCAACATTCGAACTCTGCTTCATATGTCGCCTGGCATATCTAGCGCCTCAACCTCATGAACTTTCTACCTTGTGTATCGACTTAAGCACGCCTAGTGCAAGGTGTCGAAACACCTCTCGTTACACAAATTCCAAAATCCATATAGGATCTTTTTATCTTCACAATTAGATCTTTATGGATGATTATCAATCAAATCGGAGCCCTAAATTGAATTATTCGTATGCCTTAATACGTATATTACGATTCCATAATGATAAATCCGAATTCCTATTAAGATCTCTCTATCTCCATAGTTAGATTCTTATGTTTAAAGTGCCAAATGAAATCCACGGATTGGATTCCTGGTGTGCTTTAAATACCCGTGACCAAAGATAACAAATTAAAGATCAAGTTAACTAATTATGTGATTATCTGCTTATGTGTTTTCTTATATGTTTTGTGTGTTTTATGTGATCCATCCAAATCCTCATAGAATCTTCCATATCTCATATGAGGGATTCATAGTAGGATATCTAAAGGTACTATCTTAAATCCTTAATGGACTTCAACATTGTAGTTAAGTCACTATTCTATAATTGGACCCCTTGAGTGGTCTAGTTAAACAGATTAAAAAAAATCTGGTTAGGAATATCATGTGATGATATAATTGAAAAGATCCCTTAAGTGGTTTATTTAAGGAGATCGTACGACGGTCTAGTTAAGAAGATCATGTGTTGATCTAGTTAAAAAGATCGTTCGTTAATCTAGTTAAAAAGATCCTTTGGTGGTCTAGTCAAGTCGCTTCATGTTTATTCAATTGATTTTTCCCCTACGCATTATGAAATGAACTGTGCGGACTGTGCAAGGAATTACGTAATTATGGAGGCCTACATAATTATGGAATTCAGTGCACAGAAACCACAGGAAGTTTTGTCATGTGTTAAGACATATAGTGACAAGAGTAATGATACGGGAGAAGTCTTGGACCTTGACCAATGTCATTTTATCTTACACTCCCCAATTCTGATTTCAAGCACACACAAGTTTCCTATGATAAGTCTTCATAAGAAACGTTCCTTTGTCCGTAGTTCGAAACCCATGTTTTGATACGACAAGGACTTCACTTTGAGGGTTGACAATTTCTCTAAGAATCCTAACATGGCCCAGAGTTTTACTTAAGGGTTCAATGGATTTATTTGAAAGCGAAACCGTCACAGCTGTCTTCACAAGTTTCCTCTAGAATTAAATTTCGGGACGAAATTTCCTAAAGTAGGGGAGACTATGACACCTGTGTCACTTCAATCATAAAACAAATACCAAACCAATGAAATATTGTATTTCATACTTGGGATTTGTAAAAATATGTGTATCGTTTGCACAAATCACCTTTTGTTCGATTTCAAGCTTTAAATCGCTTTCTGTAAGGTTATACGCGCTCTGATGCGTAAATATAACCAGTTTAATGCAACGAACACTCCAGAATAGTGAAATAGGATTAACATACCTTAAATAACCTTCACATAACTTAGAAATAAGTTGTGGAACGTTTGGTGTGTTGAAATCAAGTTTGTTTGATCGTAGGGACTAATTGTGTCAAACTGCGAAACTATACCAATTTGTATAGTAACGAACCTTCCAGAACTTGATCATAAGTTAAGCATACCCTAAATATCCTTTACATAGCTTAGAAATAGGCTTTGAGGGGTTCGGTATGCTAAAATAAACTTTATTGATCAATAAGGACTAAAAGCGTCAAAAAGTGCACAAGATTGCATTTTCGCGCATATCTTACGTTCTGAATATATCCGGACATCCAAAAATTTATGTAATCATTAAAATATTATATTTTAGTGATTGGCATGATACAATTCCATTCGTCGCTCAATTTGGATCGTTTTTGCGTTCGTTACGACTTCCGTCGTAATTAACCGAACAACGCAACCGTACGACCAAACGAACCGACATCCGAGATATTTTTGAGCATGTTTTAAGTTCTCTATACTTTAACTTCATTCTAGAGCTTTGAAATTAGGTTAACGGGGCTTAAACGTGTCAAAAATGCATCGAAAACTAAGTTTTGGGCATGCAGGGGCTAAAAGTGTAAATCTGTCAAAGTCTTAGGCCTGGGGCGTAAGCCCAAGCTTAACTCTTACGCGGGGAGCGAGAGTCTATCAGACAGAAACATTGAATCTGGTCTTTTAGCTCGTTTTTGATGGGTTTGATCAATGGTTTTCAATGCTAGGGGCTGGTTTGTGTGGAGAACAAGTCCGCCAATCAGTCCTTAACACTTGTATGGCCTAGATCATGCCCTCTTCTCCAAGAAACGATCCTAACGGTTTTGCGAAAACTATATATAGCCATCCATCTTTCACTTGTTCCTTGCTCATTTCCCTCATTCTCTTCTCTACAATATGCATTGGGAGCTTTCTCAATCTGATTTGGAAGTTGGTTTTCTTGTAGAAAAGATAGCAAGGACCCATAGTGAGCATTCTTTTATTCTTTTTATTGTTTTCCTAGTTTGAAAGTCAAATATTGTTTGACTTTCAGTTTGACCAGTCTATGTCAACGCAAAGTTCGGTTGAACTTTGCAACGTGATTGTAATCACGTTGGTTATAATCCTTAGTGATTATACCCGCTGATTACCACGTTAACTAGGTGTAGTGACGAGTCAAAGTTTCGGTCAAAATGCGTTTTAGCATGCATTTTGCAATGGAAATACTATTAGGTATCAAAACACTTTGTTTTGATACCAAATAAGTAGGTTAAACATGTTTTGACATGTTTAGCTCATCACTTTTTAGTTTAGTGCTTGTGTAGAGTCGTACGTCAAGCGGACTAAACACCCGCTTAGACTTTCGAACACGACCCGTTTGGTCGATTATTAGGATCCGACCAAACATGTTTAGTGACCATAGTTGTATAGGGAATAACCTTCCGAGGTTATACCTTATGGTCACCTAGTTTAAGTAGTTGTATGATAGGTAGTTTATATGCCTTAGGTAAATTTCCAAAATGCCCTTTTTATGCATAACTGATATTTAAGCATATGTAACCCAAACTTTTGTCACTTAACTGATTATGCAACATAATTAAATATGTTTAGGCATATAATACTTGTCACAGGACTAGTTAGGCGGTCCGAACGCGTTTTACGCAAACGACACGTTAAAGTAGCATAAGCTACCTAAACGGATTGTGATGGGTCGTAAGCACTTAGGATAGGTTTCATTTTAGTATGTAGGTCTTGTTAAACCATATCATATGAGTTCCCACACTCATTTGGTTTACGAGACCCCATACTATCCGATCTCCCGATTTAGGTTCGGTTTATTTATGTAGTTATCAATACTAGGTGCCGTTTGATTCCGTGCTCCCTCTAGCTTGCTTGGTAGTTGTTCAAGACTCGTAAGCACTCTCAAGTGAGTACATAGTTCCCCTCTTTTACTGTTTTCAAATGTTTGGGGTGAAACATGTGTACCTATCTGTTATTTCATGATTTCAAAGTATAATTGATTATACATGTTAGTATTTATCTTTTGACAAACTGAATGATTATTTATGACATACACACTGATTTTTCAAAGATTATAAAATTAATTATTGGTATAGTACTTATTTTTGTTCACCAGACTGGTTGGTAGTATGATATAGCGCTATAGGATTTGACACCCCATTCCTGTTGTCATGGAATGTCTGAAACCAATTTGTTTCTCCATCCAAATAGGAATTGCCTTTGTGGTATTTCTATAGTCTCAAAGGTGTATTTTGATGCACTAGGTCTGAATGAATTCTTAAATCACATTATTTTTGTATATTAAGTTATACTCCCAAAAGTATAGTTTGATATACTCTCATATGTGATATTGTACAAAACCAACAAATATTTTATTTAACAAACCAAAACATATTTTGATATGTTATTTATCAATTCCAAAGCATATTTTGATATGTTATTTATAAAACCCAAAGCATATTTTGATATGTTATTTGTAAAACCAAAAACATAGTTTAATATGTTATTTATAAAACCAAAGCATATTTTGATATGTTAGTTATGAAACCAAAACATATTTTGATATGTTAGTTATGAAACCAAAACATAGTTTAATATGTTATTTATGAAACCAAAGCATAGTTTAATATGTTATTAATAAAAACAAAAATATACTTTTGATATACTACCAAAAAACTGTTATTTTGACAACTAAAGTATATTTAATATACTATCTGTTTGACTATTTTGGAACTGAAATATATTTTAATATATTACTTATTTGACTTTCTTAAAACCAAAGTGTATTTTTATATATACTATAAACCTTTTCATCAAAATATTGTTTTTCAAACAATATATTTTATACAAACTCATTTTACTTAGTTATTTATTTACCTATGTATTACTATTTTATATCATCTGATTTCTTATAAATTTTAGTATGATTTATAAAAGAAAACTTTTTACAAGGATCATGACTACTTTTATTAAAACTCTTTCTTTAAACTCATAAGTCATGAATCCTAAATACAATAAAATCTATGTATCTCACAGGCATTTTTATGCTGACGTACCTATTTTTACACATGTTTCAGGTGCTGCTTTGTGATGATTGATGATATATGCTACACTTAGGATGGACTCGTGCCTTAGCGACTTTAAAACTTGAAAGATAATAGTTATACTTATTTGATTGTATTAAAACAATGAGTTCACTTATTCAATAAAACAAAATTATTTATTTCATGGTTATGAAACAATGATTTCCGTTAAAACACTCCCCGACGTTTCCGCCACGTTTTGTTGTTTTACGTGGTCGGGGTATGACATGTACAAGTAACCAACACACAGACGTACATGTTATGAGAGTGAAATATTCGGCTTAATGCACATGGTAGCTGGTCAGTGGTCAACTTTTTTTTAAGTTTTTTTTCTTTGGGATATTGACCTCTAATAATCCCTACTAGACGTCATTGGCCATTGATAGTCCCACCTTTTTTTATACCCCTGACAGTCCCACCTTTCAACTACTTAGTTAAAAAACTAACGGAGTTAAGTTTTTTTTTCGAATTACAAACTGGCGTTTTAGGGTTTTGATCAGAACGAGGATACAATTCGAACGTTGTAAAACTTTCCTTTAAATCGTGCTCCAAATGAAGAAAACGGTGTTTCAATTCGGGTGTTTAAACTTCCAATTAACAAAAATCAAGTCGTCTGGAGCACCGTTTCGAGGTAAGTTTTACATCAATAGACTCGTATCTACGTTATGATCAAAAGCCCTAAAACCTCAGCTTGTAATTCGGAAAAAAACTTAACGGAATATAAAAAAAATATGGGAATGCCGATGGAAGAAAAATAGTTGAAAGGTGAGACTGTCGGGGAGGGGGGGGGATAAAAAAAGATGGAACTGCCAATGGACGATGACGTCTAGTAGGGATTATTATAGGACAATATCCTTTTTCTTTTTAGTAACTTTTTGTTTATTTTAACATTTACCCTTTAATATTTAGTGTTGGCATTTACAACCCTTCAACTTATAAAAACTTTATAAACACTTTTTACGTGCTTATATTTATGTACGTGTTGGTATAAATTTAAGTTGATTACGTTTCTTTGAAAATACGTAGGCTCATATATAATATGTTTTTTTTTGTACGTTTTCAGTTGATTTACGTTCTGGTATAAATTTTATTTTACAACAAGTCGGGTCATATATAATATGTTTTCATTAGAATTTATAAATTCGATTTACTTTACGTTTCGGCGCGCGGTACCATTTTTAACATCAAAAACATATTTTTTTTACTTATTTTTTTATACGTGTCGGTATAAGTTCAGGTTGGTGTTCGACGTAAATTTCTTTCGCAAATAAGTCGGGCCATATATAATACGTTCCGTGCTTATTTTTATGTACATATTCAGTTTATCTACGTTTTGATTTAACTTTTGTTCAGGAACAATTCAGATCTTTACTGTACAAATCCGAGTTAGTTTCCATTTGAATCCGTCGCATCGCGTGGGAAAATTTACTAGTTGTAAACATATAGTGTGTTTACATGTAAATATAAGTGAACACCGATCTTAGTGTTTTTATTCAACACAATGATGTTTACACAATTCACGTTAAAACATATTGTATTCATCGATATAGTGCATTAACCGTTAAATTGTATTCGCTGGAACTTTAATTTCTTAAACATGTTTTAGCGTTAATTGCCCAATAATACATGTAGACTCTCCAAAGAAAAACTAGTATTGGGATTTCTTGAAACCCTATCCTCATAATTGCAACTCGTACATTATTGAAACAAATAATTTTTTGTTAAAGATAGTTATAATTGTTTAATCATTTGTTTCCAAAATGGTACCTATATAAAGAATTCCATAATGGTCCAAAATTGAAGTTATGAACATAATTAGAATCCTTCGTTGTTTCCACATTTGTGCGGGTCTCAAGATCAATATTGAGAAGTCCAACCTTATTGGTATAGGAGTCGGAACGGAGGAGTTAGAGGAATTGGCTTCGGAGGTGGGATGTAATCCGGATCGGCCTCCTTTCAAATATTTGGGCCTCAAAGTTGGTGCTAACATGAACAGGATAAACAATTGGCAACCGGTGATTGATGTCTTTAGAGCTCGGTTAGCGAATTGGAAATCCCACATTTTATCTATCGGAGGAAGGGTGGTGATCATCAAATCGGTCATGGAGAGTCTTCCTACATACTACTTTTCCCTTTATAAAGCCCCAAAGAAAGTAGTTGCGGATTTGGAAGCTATGATTAGAAAATTCCTTTGGAGAGGGTCTTCGGGAGTTAAAAAGTTGCATTGGGTGGCTTGGGAAAGGGTCGCGACTCAAAGAAAGAAAGGAGGTCTTGGTCTTAATAAGCTTCAAGAGGTGAACACGGCGCTTTTGGCAAAGTGGGGTTGGAGGTACAAGACGGAAAGAAACAATCTTTGGACTAAAGTTATCGACGCGCTTCATTCGTCGAGGGTTGGATGGGAAAGTGTTCCATTCAAAAAATCTCTCAAAGGTGTTTGGAATAACATTACGAGCCGTTAAAAAACAGATTCCCGGATCTTTTCAGGTTAGAAGCCGAGAAAAAATGTAGGGTGGCGGATAGAATTGTGGCTCACGGAGCGGAACACGAGGTGGTTTGGCGCTGGAAATCTGAAATTAGTTGTCCGGTGATGCTGAATTATCTTGGGCAGCTGAATTCGCTGATTAGGGACGTCCGAACTCACGCTGGTGGTGACAGATGGAAATGGACCGGCTCTGCTGACCGGAAGTTTTCAGTCAAAGGTTTGAGACAGTTGATTAGATCCGATTCGCAGCAGGAGTCCGAGTTCATTTTGGAATGGAGCAGCTGGGTTCCTTCAAAATGCAACATCAATGTAACATCCGTCAAAATCGGATTCCCTAAATCCGACCCGTTTTGATATTAGTATCCTAATCCTTGGAATGTCGACATTTTTTTTTCCGCGAAATAAATAATTGTTGAAGGATTTATCGTTCATCTAATCCGTTATTAAATATGGTTAAATTTTTTTTAATTGTTTAATTAATTAACTTTAAAATTAAAAATTTTATTCTTTTTATTTCTATAAAATAACCTAGTTAGTCATTTAAAGTAATATAAACTAACCAAGTTAACCCTTCTAGTTATTAAGTCTTCAATAGTTAAGGGGGTCTTTTGCAATTTATTAAACTTTAAAATTAAAAACAAAAAAAGGAGGTGAACCGCGAGATTCGAACCCGGGTTCCAAACGTCACAAATGCAACAACTTAACCACTCCGCAATGCTTCCATCTTGTTCATTACATACGGCCCTTATATATTTAAGCGCTACGTTTTCGGCTTTCCTTTTCCTTCAAAATTGCCGCCCAAAACACAGCTTTCATACAGCCAACATTTCCATTTCTGTCTATTCGCTAATTGAACGAGATTGACTAATATTCCGCGTTTCCTTTTTCCTTGTCAATCAAGGATCGTTTCCATATCTTTTTCTTTGTCAATCAAGTTTATTTCCATAATTTACGAGACCGTATCGCGTTATAAATACGACATGTTGATCCGAGAAGCTCACACAACTCGATCACCCTTCTAAGTCACTCTCGACACCATCACGCAACCATCACCTCTTTCACGTAACCCGCGAATCGCCGGAGCCTGCCGGAAAGATCAAAGTCCTCGCCGGAGTTCGAAGGGACCATCGGAGTTCAGTCGGGGAACCAAGCTCGCCGGAGTTTTATGACGGAATCAACACGTCAACTCTTCGGTATACCTTTCTGTTCCTGTCCTTTGTTTCGTTTTTTTTTTTTACAACACACTATCAGTTAACTCATAAACAAAATAAGTAATAAAGTACAAAAATGGTGAGTATTTTATAATGTGAAAGTATGATAAATAGAGATACATATAATTTGAATAAAAATATGTAAACTAAATGTTTATAAATGCACGATCGTAATAATGACAAGAAAAACAACTATGAATAAAAAAAAAAAAAAACTATAATCAAGTTTACATTCGTTAGTTTTTATTAACTATCATTAAATAACTTTTTTATATAGTGAAGAAAATGTAAGATAGTAATTATTTAGTATTAAATACAATATTCAATAGATAAAATGTACGTAAGAGAGAAAGTTTAGGACTGTAACTTGCATGGAGGAATTCACAAGTAGATGACTTGATAATTCAATAATTATTGGGCTTTATTTGTTAAAATTTAGGTTTATTTTAAAAACTCATAAACCTTTATTTTTACAGTTTCTCTTTCTTTTATCTAGTTTTTTTATAATCCTTTTTCAATTATAATTAAGCTTTTAATTTTAAACCCTTTTCTTATTAAAAACATAACCTAAATAATGGACAATTAATTTTAATGCCTTTTTAGGATCAATAATAAAATAAATTATAATATCCAATTAATCTACTCGTAAACCTTAATATTCGGAATCTTATTTAACGAGTTCATACACGTATTTCATATCTAGGTTAATCACTTTTGTTCGTATCTCTTGGATTTTCCATCTTTACTAGTTCGTTATTACAAGAAATCGCAACGCAACCAATGTGAGTATACATGACCCATTTTCTATTTTCCACTTTTGGGTGCAATATGTATTCTATATCAAACATCACAATCACATCAAACATTTTATGCACATTCTATCCTTACTCTATGTGATACATTTTAATCATGTTAGACATGTTATGCTATTGTAAACACTCATGACTATGTGTTCATTAACTTCGTACAAGCCTCCCCTAACAATGGTAGCGCTATAGGTTGAGAAACGCCCCTCTCGTTATATTAACGAGTATTGTTAGGTTAAACTATGTTAAAACCACCCGTACCCTTTTGGGTTGGACACGTTAATTGCGTTAAACTTTGGTTTGGACACATAGAGTAACATCGTTTCGAGTATACTGTTAACATGGTATTGTATTCACATTTGGATATGAGCAACATTTTAAACACGTACTATGCTATGTATGAAAACTTGTATACTCGCGAACATGCTTTTGTTGACTTTATTTTAATACATATTGCAGGTTGATTTATCAAGATACAAGAAAGCAAGCTAGGATGGCCTAGAAACTCATTTTAGAAATAAACTATTGTTTGAATTTATTTTTGGATGTTGATACTTTGTGTTATCCTTTAGAATCTAATAAAATGATTTAAATTATATTGTCACATTTAGTGTTATGTTGTTTTGAGCAATTTGTTCGTCTCATCCCGATGTTTCCGCCATTGGTTGGGGTGTGACAATCAATGCATGGAGACTAGAAATGGATAGGCTCCCGACAACGGTGGCGCTGAATCGGAGGAACATGCAGGTCGAAGATAATTACTGCAGGTTCTGCAATTCTTTCGAAGAATCGGCTGACCATATCTTTATTGCTTGCCGCACAGCATCGATTATATGGAATTTTTTGAGTTCGTGGCGCAAGATTCCGAGTATTTATGCGTTTTCGCGTAAAGATCTGTTCCTCACTCACAGAAACTTAAGGGCCACGGAGAAGAAAAAGGATGTTGTTCACGGTTTAATCATCATTGCTTGTTGGTGTCTTTGGCGGGCTAGGAACAACGCGGTTTTTTCTAACAGCCCGGTGAAGATTGAAGGTATCATTGGAGAGATTAAGGCGCTTGGATACTTTTGGTATGTTAATAGGTCGAAATACAAAGAGATGTCTTGGGGGGTTGGTGTGAGTTTGTAAATATGTAGTTTTGTAATTGTGTTTTTGTGTTGGCCCGGTTTGGGTCAGCGTTTCGTTTTTAATGAAATTTACCTTTCAAACTATATATCGTATGTATATAACTGCATAAATCACAATGTTATATTTATAATCAATAGTACCTAAATGTTTTTTAAGGGATATTAGATTTAAATAACCCTAACTTTTGTCGATGGCACCTCCAACTTTTGATTTATACCGTAACATTTCCAACTTTGAACTTACTAGCCGATAGCACTTTCAAACTAACTAAACCCTGACCCAGTTAGTTTTTTTGCTGATGTGGCACTTGTGTGTTGACGTGGAATTTTTTGATGGCGTGGCATCTGACTTGGTTTTTTTGATGATGTGGCTTCTTACTTGGCTTTTTGATGATGTGGAACTAGGTTGCTGACATGGCAGCTAATGTCAGAAAACTGGGTTAGTGTTGGTTTAGTTTGAAAGTGCTATTGGCCAATAAGTTGAAAGTTGAGAGTAGTGTGGTCCAAATCAAAAGTTAGGAGTGCTATCGACCAGTGGCGAAGCTTGAAAATTTTCAAAGGGGGGTCGGAAGTCACCGGACCTAAAATTTCTATATAAGTAAAAAAAATTTCTTATAAAACCGTGGGGTCGAAAACATATATATCTAAAAAATTCTATACGAAACGTACATATAACACTACTGAGCAAAAAGTTCAGGGGGTCGAGCGCCCCCAGCCCCTTGAAAGCTACGCCCCTGCTATCGACCAATTGGTGAAAGTTAGGGTTATTTAAATCTAATATCAATTTTTTAAATAAATCATTCTCTACTAAATTAAAAATGCTAAAATTCTTAGTTTTGTTGCCTGACTTAAAAGGGGTGGTTGTGCCTCATTATCTACGATTTAGCAATGCCTCAATCTATATTTATAAGTTATAACTATTGAAAAACTGATATCAAAGCTCCATGCCACTTCCTACACTAACTAGAATAAAATCATTTTATATTTGATCCTTGATAGTTTAAACACATGTCTTAACGTTGTAACATACGATATAGACACTTAACGTTGTAACATACGATATAGACACTCAAACATTACTTTTTTAATGTGAGGTAGATAATAAAACTATTAGACATAAAAGTGAAAAAAATGAATGACAGCTTTTGCCTACGTGGCTCACTTTTTTATGAAATTTAATGAACGTACTATGCAATTTTATGAGGAATTGAATGTTTGAAATGAAATGGAATTTGAGGGAAAAGTTTATATTTACAAAATTCCCCCTTTAATATCCACCATTCGCATCCCGTTCATTGACATCGATTTCGTCATCCTTTTGCCTAAAACATGTTTTGATGCCCGATATCATCAACATCGTTGTTTGGGTTCCATTTGATTTCATAACCATCGCTTGGAACTTGATTTATTTTGATTCGCCTAGTCAACTTAGATATTATTTAACTCTATCACTATCACGTGGATTTCATTGTGGATTCTATCAACATGGGTTTGGGGTTCATTGCTTGGAACTTGATTTATTACGATTAACCTTCAATAGAATCAGTTCAACAAGCTCACCGATTCTAAACTTCTAATCAGTTCAAATCAATCAAAACCCGACATTTTGGATTTGGTAAAGAAGAAATTTGTGATCCAAGCATGCTTGGTATAAACAATGGCGGAGCTTGACCAAAAGTTCTGAGGGGGTGAAAAGTCATGAGACCCAATTTATATATTGTATAAATATTTAGGTAAAATAATTGGGGAGGCAATCCTATATAATTTTAAAATTTTCGAACGAAAAATATGAAATTTTACACTTTTAACCGAAACATTCAGGGGACGGGTGCACCCCCCACTTTACACTAAGCTCCGCCCATAGGTATAAAAGAAGTCATGCATAAAGTTTGCGTTATTTTTTTAATGTCATTTATTTTAAATTCTTCCAGATTTGAAAATAGTATACGTTAATAACACGATATGATAAGAAGTTCATAGTAAATCAACTTAAAAATCATATATTTTCTTGTGACAAGATGCTAAAAATAAAGTTACCATCCGATAAGGAACATTATCATTGTAATTTCTACGAAACTATAAGTATCATTTTCCATGTCACAAATAATTATATATTATCGGCCCAACCGGTTAATTTCTTATAGTAGATTCAAAAAGTGGTCATGCTAAACACTTATATTAAGCAACTAGGTTAGTAACCTGTGTATTATACGGGTTAAACAATAAAGGAAATGATAAACTTAGGGAATGTAAAATAAAATTATGAGATTAGATACAACTCAAGATTGACAAAAATAAAAACTTCTATTGATAAACTAATACTGCTGAAAGCACTGTCCATAAAAATTCATTTTGCAAGGAATACATAATCAATGAAGATATGCTACGTTGAGACGAAGAACTATCGTTAGCAACTTTGGAAAGTAGTATGTTTATTGAAAAATGGAATAATACTAATTATTATAAAGCATTTCAGTAAATTAGAGATATTTAAGTTAGAGATAAATAAACATTAGTACAAAATTTCATACTTTTTCATATATTCAATAATTTCTGTTTAATCATTGATCAGCGGTACATGGTAGTAAGAATTTGAAACATATGCGTAGCCTGAAAACAGAAAAAAAAAAAAAAAAGTTTAGTGTTTGCTATTTTTGTTGAAGAACTGATAAAAATTTTGTGTAGACTTTGTAAAGAAAAATTTCATAATAATTTAATGAAAAATCTAAATGCCACTTCAATTTCCCAAACTGAAGAATGATTACACATGGTCTTTTCTCGGAGTTAACTTTCAAGTAACCTTGCATTTAACACATCAAGGTCAGTGATGAGAGTAATGTTATTTAAAGTCATTGAACCGTGGGTGAGAAAAAATAATAATCTAGTTTACATATTTAATTAGATTATCTAAGGATCTTAAACACCATACGAACTCATGGTTCTTATTTAAACAACCATGGTAGCAAGAAGACTGGGTTCTTAATTCATTATTTAAATAAATGTTTTACTTATGATATATTATTGCAAAATTGGAAATGATACATAAGACTAAGTAGGATACATAAGAACTGAGAAAATACTTTTCAAATAGACCCCTAGTATAAAGTTTAGAAAATTAAAATAAGTTTGAATGGTTAGATGGGTTTAACTTTATCCTTTTCCGATAAATGTGATTTAAACATGTGAAACCTAAGCTCAACTCAAAATATATTCTAGGTATCATATATTTAAATGATAATTTTTTGGTAAAAAAATGTTAACATCCATTTCAACTGCATTATGAGTAAGGACCATGCCTCAAATAAATAAATTAAAAAAAGTTTTCAACATGATTTAAAATAACATGGAAAATCTATATAACTCACAACTCAATATGATTTGTGAGTCAAGGATCATATATATGCCAGAGATATACACTTAGGAGATCAGTAAATTTAACTTTTAGTTCTCAAATGACTGCAACCTTCAACTTCGATATGATAAATGTTTCGGTATGAAATAGCTTCAATAAAAAGTCAAAAATATATAATAAATTGATGGTGTTTACGTGCTTTGGGTTACAGAAACAAAACAACATGATAAATGGATACAACCATAACACAATTAACAATAAGATGCAATTAACGCGTAAACCCTAACCTTGTGATAAATCAATACACGCAATACAACATATCAACATAAGATCCAAATTCTAACGCGTGAACAAAAAAATAACAACCAAAACTTTAAATTTTCATCTCTTTTCTTTCTCTTCCCCTGTTAAATGAGACTCGAGAACAGAGTGTTAACAATCGCAATCTAAAATCACAAAAAAAAAAATGAAAGTTGGCTGATACAACAATAGAGTAAAAAAATACTAACTTGAAATTTAATCCGATACCCGCAATTCAGAGAAGTCATATACAGTTAGATATATTTCGCTCATTAGCAGAATAGAAAGCAAAAATAATGGGGATCTGAAATTGAAATCTAAAATCTATTTATAACCCAAAGCGATGAAAAAGAGGAACACGTTAATCCGACGACATCGAGCGCGGGAGATTCAATTTTACTATGATACAAGGATTCAGAACTATTAAAGAGGATTGTTGACCCTAACTCTCCGATTAAAAAGGAGGTGAATAGAAAGTGAATGAATTGGATTCTGAATAATAGGAAAAGTCAAAAAGGAATCTTGTTTTACGGAATGTATTTGAAGTTTACATAATTAAAGATTTTAACTTTTTTTAACTATTAGATTATTAAACAATAAATGTGAAAATTCTATAAAATTTTCCCTCCAAATTTCTGGATTGTCAAGGGTGCCATGTGGTAACCCAAGTTCTTTATTTATTAGAATAGGATAGATTACATATTTAATTACATTATCTAAGGATCTTAAACACCATACGAACTCATGGTTCTTATTTAAACAACCATGGTAGCAAGAAGACTGGGTTCTTAATTCATTATTTAAATAAATGTTTTACTTATGATATATTATTGCAAAATTGGAAATGATACATAAGACTAAGTAGGATACATAAGAACTGAGAAAATACTTTTCAAATAGACCCCTAGTATAAAGTTTAGAAAATTAAAATAAGTTTGAATGGTTAGATGGGTTTAACTTTATTCTTTTCCGACAAAATGTGATTTAAACATGTGAAACCTAAGCTCAACTCAAAATATATTATAGGTATCATATATTTAAATGATAATTTTTTGGTAAAAAATGTTAACATCCATTTCAACTGCATTATGAGTAAGGACCATGCCTCAAATAAATAAATTAAAAAAAGTTTTCAACATGATTTAAAATAACATGGAAAATCTATATAACTCACAACTCAATATGATTTGTGTCACACCCCCAAATTACCACCTAGGGTATGTCCCTATTGGAGGTGCAACGATCCAACAAAGAGCCACCAATCATATCAAACACAAGTAATAATGTACTAAAAATACCCAATTGAAAGAAATGTATCGTTTGAAAAGTTAAACCAAAACCAAAGTATTGAGCGGAAGCATAAATGTATAAGTGTGTAAATGTATCGAAACCAAATCAATGTAATTGTTTATCATGACCACAACCACTCCAGCAGCATCAGACGGCAAGCTCCCAAGTTCCTTCAATAATTACCTACAAGCATGCAACAAGTGTGTCAGACTACGCTGGTGAGTTCAAGGTTTTGTTAACAAGTTATGTTACCATATGTATGTTAATGCGATTTAATGTTGCGTTACGATGTTGCTCATGTTAGATACCCTAGGGAGTGTGCCCATAAGTATCCGGGGAGTGGGTACCCCTTAACGACCGTTTGCTATGTTGCCTTCGTTAGATACCCTAGGGAGAGTGCCCATATGTATCCGAGGAGTGTGCCTCTAACAACCATAGCCATACCCAGATAATCAGTTCACGCCCGTCCTTACGGCCCGGTGTGAGGTTTCCCACCTAATAGCGCTATCAACTAATCACCCCCATTGCCCTCCAGGCAATAACCAAAACCGATTAAGTTATTTACCCAATGTTTCCCTTCCAAATGTTTACCATTTGTCCCAAACCACCGGGACGCATGCTTGAGAAAATAGCAATGAACTCACCTTAGACTGCTCGGTATGTTATGTCATGTTATTCACAGTTTGTCAACAAATCCTAGCATGGTTACCAATAATAATCAGTTCCGTAAACGTTTAGATTACATACCCAATATTCACATTACACCATTAGCATACTAGCAAAGCACGTAACATGATACTAATCTTGGCAGTTAACTAGTCACCTATCCATTCACAATCATCACATTGCAAGCCATGCACATAATCTCATGATAATTCTTGTCATTCAGTATACACATTAGTCCCTAACACAGCTTCACAGTTTCAATTAATAACATAGCTTGGCAGGTAATAACATTAATCACATATTATGATTACACTACTGTTTGGGTCACCTATACAACTCGCATCACCAACATCACTTAGCCTACTATTATGATAATCATAATAATGCTCGGCCCTCTCAGGTTCGGCCCAATTAAATTATGCGGCCCGGTTCCCTTTGTGTGACCAGTCTCTTATCCGTGGCCAACCCACAAGAAAGAAGGGAAGTGGGGTCCTAGGAAATAAGTGTGCAATCACGTGACAATGTTTCCTAATGGTGTGAGTGTACATGTATGAGAAAGAGGCATCAAAAGGGTGTGGGGCCGGCTGCCCATGTGCGATTCTTGTTAACACAGTATCAATCCTTCCATTTCAATTAAACCATATAAGACAAAAGTCATACAACATGCAGCTTTTCAAATCAACATTTTTGGTGGGTTGTACCCCATGCACACTAAATTGTACACTATCTTTAGAAAACCCAGATGCATAACTAATTTATCTAACATGGATTCATTCAAGATCATCACACTATTACCATTAATCTATACTAACATCATAAATGAAATACATAAACAGTCATCATGTTATAAATTAACCCACATATAACTTATAATTGCTACCAAGTTCCTTATTCTCACGTCAAGAAGCACCGTCCAACAATCATACACATAGCCGCATATAACAATAAACCTGACTCGGGCATTGATTACATACCGAAGAAGGGATACGAACAAGTGAAGGAAGCCCTGATGAGACTCGCTGCCGTCAGACGCACACCCGAGGATATAGGGTTTGATAATTAGGGTTAGTTTATTTTTGATGGCCATGCACCCCTCTAAATCGTATATATGCATCCCTAATACTACCGGCCTGACCTTGGGCTTTTGAGGGAAGCTGGGCCAGATTTTTGGGCTTTAAGGGAATGTATAAGCGGGTTAAATGTGGAGGTTCTATTCCGGCCCAAGTGTGAAACTAGGCAAAGTTCAATACATTCATCTACTATATTACTTACGTACGAATACGCCATTGCGACATAAGTAGTCAAGCACATATAACATATTTAACAGTTTCATGCATAGCTATCATACACACATAAACATTCAATAATGTACGAATGTAACCCACTAAGTCTCGTATGGTCGTAATATAAAAGCAATTGAATGTAAGGACACACGCCAAAGGTTATGGAATTTAAGTAGTACTAACCTTAGATATTCGGGTTGTCACATCATCCCCAACTTGAAAGAAATTTCGTCCCGAAATTTGACAAGTAAGAACTGAGGAGTGAAGTGAGGAAATTAGGATTATTGCGGATTTTGCTCGGGTGTCACATCCTCCCCATGTTACAGAAATTTCGTCCTCGAAATTTAGGCTATATTATACTCTAGACTCCAATTATGAGTTTGTCGATAATTCACTAAACACGTAGTTAAATACGGTTTCACGAAAGTTCACTAAATAATATATAAGTCACATAGCATATAAAGTCAGATAACATATAAATTCACATAAGTTATATTTCTTTATTTGTTCAGGAATAGTGTTCTAATTGTTCATCAACGTTCGAGTACAACCCATGTGTAATTCCGTAATTCCCCGAATTACCGTTACGCGAGTGTTATGCATGAATGAGTGTTTGAGGTAACAGAGTTTGTGTTAACTGTGTTAAACTAAAATGTCGCGTCTTGTTGAAAGAATTTTCGTCCCGAAAATTTGAATCATGATATTTTAAGATGATAGCTGCAAGTTCATTGCTAAAGAGAGCTTGAAGGCATATGACGGTAAAATGAAATGAGATAAAATCAAACTACATGATTGAGATAACAGCTGATGACAATGAGATTCAATTGTTCATTCGTACAAGTTATAGGAGATTACATATATAGGTATGGAGTAGCCAATTGTCGAAGCAACAAATCGATTTCAGCAAGAGTTGGTGCACATAAGTGTGACTATCAAAAGTTATTGGAAGTCGCTTGCAATGTAAGTATACATGGAAGTAAGAAATGACGCAATTTCAAAATGAATTATGGTATTCATTTTAGCACAACAAGATAAGACGCGAAGAATATACCAAAACGTGGTTATCATCAATCTGTTCCATCTAATTGTTTTAGAATCATGAGTAAAGTAGCAAATCCGATGATAAGGATGTAGCTGGTCGCAAACAAGAAGTATAAATGGAAATAAAGTGATGTACCAGTCGATGGAAGCGTTACTTTGAAGGTGTTGGCGCAAGAAGAATTATCTATGAAGGTGATGGTTGGCTAAGTCTGTAGCATCTCGGTTAAATCAGAGCGTTCTCTACAGTCGTCGAGCTGCTCGTATGCGAATAAGAATAGATTCACTAAGATCCATGTAAGTAATTGAGTATGCAATTAGTCGAACATGTATGCAACCAAGTTTGAAGGTTTGAACTAAGACGGGTGTACTGGGGACATCACATATGTCGCCAAGAGGTTTCATTACAAAGGCGTGTAAAGGCGTTCAAAATGGTATGGTGATGATGACAATACATCACCATTTTTAGAGTTCAATATTGTGATCACTAAAGGTCAAAAGGCATGCTTATGCGTAAACTTTGACCAGTGCAAAAAGTTAGGGAAAAGATCAGCTTAAAAAGAGAACTCTTATGAAATAATGACTCTAGCGATATAAGAGGTAAACTTATTGTGTAAGTCATCACGTTCATCTGGGTGTTGTCTAGCTAAGATCCACATCTCCCAACGTTCTTGAAATGATGGAACTGTTCTTATGGAAATCCGTTTGCAGAGTTAGATATGCTAGGATGAAAACCAGGTTAGACTAACGATAAGTCACAAGGCAGAATAATGGGGTCAAAGGGAATTTTATAGTTAAGTGCAAGGGGTAAGGTATTAGTGTACGAGGGATTCTTCATACTACGTTGATATGCTGATGTCGAAGAGCTTACACTAACAGTCTTGTAGGGTTTAGATCGAGATAACAGGTTCTGATGAGAATCTTAGTTTCACCAAGTTTCTTACATGAGTAAAAAGAAAAATAATGAGGGATTCCCGTGATGATAGCTCATTGTGTTCGAGAACATCTTCGGTCTAATAGCTGCGCCTATCAACTACCGCATGGGTTTAACTGTTCCAGTTAGTCGTTGAGTGGTTTATGAGAACTTCTACTAGCGCTACGGAAGTTATAAGCAAAATAAAAAAAAATATCACAGCTTACACAAAGATTTACATGCATCCACAAGAATGGTGGAAAGAATAAGGATCAAGATTGAATAGAAGTCAATCATCGCCATAACTCCAACAGATTGTTGAATCCCCAGTTATGTCGATTAATGGGTCAGAATCCCTTTCACACTTGCTAAGCCTCACTGGGACTCACATGCACCCCACATTATTATTATGTGTGCACCCATAATGATAATGTAATTTGCATGTTTATCTCAGTTCCTCTTAGCTTGTGTCAAAAGGTTCCTTAGATTCGAGTAGCAAAACGAACGTTGTCAAGATAGTAAGGATCACAAAAGTCTAGAGGTTATGCCATACTAACAATGCATCATAAGGTAGACAAATAATTACATGTAATCAATCATACTATAGTGCTGAGTGTGTAGCCATATGCAATGTCATAAGTAGGTGTACGCTAGGCACGTAATGCATAAGGTAAATGAAAAACGAACCTTGCAATCTGAAGCTGAGTGTCATGGTCATCGTTTGGATCAATTCGGTTATAGTCTGGTTTTATGAAAACGTTTTAAAACCGAGTTCTCTATAACCAGTGGCTCTGATACCAAACTGTCACACCCCCAAATTACCACCTAGGGTATGTCCCTATTGGAGGTGCAACGATCCAACAAAGAGCCACCAATCATATCAAACACAAGTAATAATGTACTAAAAATACCCAATTGAAAGAAATGTATCGTTTGAAAAGTTAAACCAAAACCAAAGTATTGAGCGGAAGCATAAATGTATAAGTGTGTAAATGTATCGAAACCAAATCAATGTAATTGTTTATCATGACCACAACCACTCCAGCAGCATCAGACGGCAAGCTCCCAAGTTCCTTCAATAATTACCTACAAGCATGCAACAAGTGTGTCAGACTACGCTGGTGAGTTCAAGGTTTTGTTAACAAGTTATGTTACCATATGTATGTTAATGCGATTTAATGTTGCGTTACGATGTTGCTCATGTTAGATACCCTAGGGAGTGTGCCCATAAGTATCCGGGGAGTGGGTACCCCTTAACGACCGTTTGCTATGTTGCCTTCGTTAGATACCCTAGGGAGAGTGCCCATATGTATCCGAGGAGTGTGCCTCTAACAACCATAGCCATACCCAGATAATCAGTTCACGCCCGTCCTTACGGCCCGGTGTGAGGTTTCCCACCTAATAGCGCTATCAACTAATCACCCCCATTGCCCTCCAGGCAATAACCAAAACCGATTAAGTTATTTACCCAATGTTTCCCTTCCAAATGTTTACCATTTGTCCCAAACCACCGGGACGCATGCTTGAGAAAATAGCAATGAACTCACCTTAGACTGCTCGGTATGTTATGTCATGTTATTCACAGTTTGTCAACAAATCCTAGCATGGTTACCAATAATAATCAGTTCCGTAAACGTTTAGATTACATACCCAATATTCACATTACACCATTAGCATACTAGCAAAGCACGTAACATGATACTAATCTTGGCAGTTAACTAGTCACCTATCCATTCACAATCATCACATTGCAAGCCATGCACATAATCTCATGATAATTCTTGTCATTCAGTATACACATTAGTCCCTAACACAGCTTCACAGTTTCAATTAATAACATAGCTTGGCAGGTAATAACATTAATCACATATTATGATTACACTACTGTTTGGGTCACCTATACAACTCGCATCACCAACATCACTTAGCCTACTATTATGATAATCATAATAATGCTCGGCCCTCTCAGGTTCGGCCCAATTAAATTATGCGGCCCGGTTCCCTTTGTGTGACCAGTCTCTTATCCGTGGCCAACCCACAAGAAAGAAGGGAAGTGGGGTCCTAGGAAATAAGTGTGCAATCACGTGACAATGTTTCCTAATGGTGTGAGTGTACATGTATGAGAAAGAGGCATCAAAAGGGTGTGGGGCCGGCTGCCCATGTGCGATTCTTGTTAACACAGTATCAATCCTTCCATTTCAATTAAACCATATAAGACAAAAGTCATACAACATGCAGCTTTTCAAATCAACATTTTTGGTGGGTTGTACCCCATGCACACTAAATTGTACACTATCTTTAGAAAACCCAGATGCATAACTAATTTATCTAACATGGATTCATTCAAGATCATCACACTATTACCATTAATCTATACTAACATCATAAATGAAATACATAAACAGTCATCATGTTATAAATTAACCCACATATAACTTATAATTGCTACCAAGTTCCTTATTCTCACGTCAAGAAGCACCGTCCAACAATCATACACATAGCCGCATATAACAATAAACCTAACTCGGGCATTGATTACATACCGAAGAAGGGATACGAACAAGTGAAGGAAGCCCCGATGAGACTCGCTGCCGTCAGACGCACACCCGAGGAGATAGGGTTTGATAATTAGGGTTAGTTTATTTTTGATGGCCATGCACCCCTCTCAATCGTATATATGCATCCCTAATACTACCGGCCTGACCTTGGGCTTTTGAGGGAAGCTGGGCCAGATTTTTGGGCTTTAAGGGAATGTATAAGCGGGTTAAATGTGGAGGTTCTATTCCGGCCCAAGTGTGAAACTAGGCAAAGTTCAATACATTCATCTACTATATTACTTACGTACGAATACGCCATTGCGACATAAGTAGTCAAGCACATATAACATATTTAACAGTTTCATGCATAGCTATCATACACACATAAACATTCAATAATGTACGAATGTAACCCACTAAGTCTCGTATGGTCGTAATATAAAAGCAATTGAATGTAAGGACACACGCCAAAGGTTATGGAATTTAAGTAGTACTAACCTTAGATATTCGGGTTGTCACAATTTGTGAGTCAAGGACCATATATATGCCAGAGATATACACTTAGGAGATCAGTAAATTTAACTTTTAGTTCTCAAATGACTGCAACCTTCAACTTCGGTATGATAAATGTTGCAGTATGAAATAGCTTCAATAAAAAGTCAAAAATATATAATAAATTGATGGTGTTCACGTGCTTTGGGTTACAGAAACAAAACAACATGATAAATGGATACAACCATAACACAATTAACAATAAGATGCAATTAACGCGTAAACCCTAACCTTGTAATAAATCAATACACGCAATACAACATATCAACATAAGATCCAAATTCTAACGCGTGAACAAAAAAATAACAATCAAAACTTTAAATTTTCATCTCTTTTCTTTCCCTTCCCCTGTTAAATGAGACTCGAGAACAGAGTGTTAACAATCGCAATCTAAAATCACAAAAAAAAAATGAAAGTTGGCTGATACAACAATAGAGTAAAAAAACACTAACTTGAAATTTAATCCGATACCCGCAATTCAGAGAAGTAATATACAGTTAGATATATTTCGCTCATTAGCAGGATAGAAAGCAAAAATAATGGGGATCTGAAATTGAAATCTAAAATCTATTTATAACCCAAAGCGATGAAAAAGAGGAACACGTTAATCCGACGACATCGAGCACGGGAGATTCAATTTTACTATGATACAAGGATTCAGAACTATTAACGAGAATTGTTGACCCTAACTCTCCGATTTAAAAGGAGGTGAATAGAAAGTGAATGAATTGGATTCTGAATAATAGGAAAAGTCAAAAAGGAATCTTGTTTTACGGAATGTATTTGAAGTTTACATAATTAAAGATTTTAACTTTTTTTAACTATTAGATTATTAAACAATAAATGTGAAAATTCTATAAAATTTTCTCTCCACATTTCTGGATTGTCAAGGGCGCCATGTGGCAACCCAAGTTCTTTATTTATTAGAATATGATAGATTACATATTTAATTAGATTATATAAGGATCTTAAACACCATACGAACTCATGGTTCTTATTTAAACAACCATGGTAGCAAGAAGACTGGGTTCTTAATTCATTATTTAAATAAATGTTTTACTTATGATATATTATTGCAAAATTGGAAATGATACATAAGACTAAGTACGATACATAAGAATTGAGAAAATACTTTTCAAATAGACCCCTAATATAAAGTTTAGAAAATTAAAATAAGTTTGAATGGTTAGATGGGTTTAACTTTATCCTTTTCCGATAAAATGTGATTTAAACATGTGAAACCTAAGCTCAACTCAAAATATATTCTAGGTATCATATATTTAAATGATAATTTTTTGGTAAAAAATGTTAACATCCATTTCAACTGCATTATGAGTAAGGACCATGCCTCAAATAAATAAATTAAAAAAAGTTTTCAACATGATTTAAACTAACATGGAAAATCTATATAACTCACAACTCAATATGATTTGTGAGTCAAGGACCATATATATGCCAAAGATATACACTTAGGAGATCACTAAATTTAACTTTTAGTTCTCAAATGACAGCAACCTTCAACTTCGGTATGATAAATGTTTCAGTATGAAATAGCTTCAATAAAAAGTCAAAAATATATAATAAATTGATGGTGTTCACGTGCTTTGGGTTACAGAAACAAAACAACATGATAAATGGATACAACCATAGAACAATTAACAATAAGATGCAATTAACGCGTAAACCCTAACCTTGTGATAAATCAATACACGCAATACAACATATCAACATAAGATCCAAATTTTAACGCGTGAACAAAAAAATAACAACCAAAACTTTAAATTTTCATCTCTTTTCTTTCCCTTCCCCTGTTAAATGAGACTCGAGAATACAGTGTTAACAATCGCAATCTAAAATCACAAAAAAAATGAAAGTTGGCTGATACAACAATAGAGTAAAAAAAACACTAACTTGAAATTTAATCCGATACCCGCAATTCAGAGAAGTCATATACAGTTAGATATATTTCGCTCATTAGCAGATAGAAAGCAAAAATAATGGGGATCTGAAATTGAAATCTAAAATTTATTTATAACCCAAAGCGATGAAAAAGAGGAACACGTTAATCCGACGACATCGAGCGCGGGAGATTCAATTTTACTATGATACAAGGATTCAGAACTATTAAAGAGGATTGTTGACCCTAACTCTCCGATTTAAAAGGAGGTGAATAGAAAGTGAATGAATTGGATTCTGAATAATAGGAAAAGTCAAAAAGGAATCTTGTTTTACGGAATGTATTTGAAGTTTACATAATTAAAGATTTTAACTTTTTTTAACTATTAGATTATTAAACAATAAATGTGAAAATTCTATAAAATTTTCCCTTCAAATTTCTGGATTGTCAAGGGTACCATGTGACAACCCAAGTTCTTTATTTATTAGAATAGGATAGATTAGCAATAAGCCATAGTTTACTAAAAAAATCTTACAAATCCACTTATTATATTAGAACAAAAAGGTACATACTATAGTTATTGATAAGTATACAAATTATAATGATTTTCTCCAATTACTCCTCCCTTTTCCACCCAACAACCATCACAATCACCATCTTCACCCACCCACCAACCATTCACCACCACTCCACCCTCATCTCACAACCCACCATCTCATATAATTATTATTTCATCCATGATCATTTAAAACCGAACATTCCACACGTGTTTTATATCAATATGAGTGGTAGTGAGCTCAAACTACGTCGTTTACATGTGATCATTATTCATTAAACAAATATACGCTTGGACAGGGAACAAGTGCCACTGGCGGTCTAGTTATGTTTATATGAGCCGTTTTTTAAATAACCGCCCAGTCGTTGCATGAATTTTTGAACTTGGTTGGGACTTGGTCAGGATCTGGTAAGACCAAGTTACCAAACCCAATATAATTTAAGAACCTTCTTGGCTTCTTAGTTTATAGAGGATGGAATTGAAAAAAAAAAACCTTCCTACTTTTGAGTAATATTGAACAAGGGAAAACCTTTTATATAAAGAGTATATAAGATGAAACATTTTAGTTTGAGCAATGTGCCACGATTCAAAGACTTAAACCAATTGGTATATCAACCTGTGATTTTAATTTAATTCTAGTTTTATTTTTAAGCAACTAATATATGTAAATACACTACTGGATTACACCCGCGTTTCGCGCGGGGCGACCTAATTTATAATAGATTTTAAATGGAAGCGTAGACGCAATGGTAAGAATAACGTTAATGGTGGGAATCTAGTCGATATTGATTTGGTTCATTACGGTATCGATATGGTACCGACACTCGATATAGCAACCGAAAAAGAAACGTAAAAAATAAAGTCGCCATAAGTTCAAAAGGATGTCGACACATGTTTTGCATTGATTGAAAACCATAGTAAACGAATACCAGTAATGGTTCTAATAGTACCAATACCGGTACTGATGTTTTTCGGTGGGTATCAGCTCGATCCGTTTTCAAAAAGAATTACGCGCATTTAGTTTTTGTTAAAAACAAATTAACGAACGAAAGTTATAAGATAAAACAAAACTATTTGATTAAATTCATATATTATCTATAGTGCTAAGACCACCCGTAGTGGGGCGTGATTTTTTAAAAAAAAATTGCAAAATAACACCCCAAAACGCCGCCACCCCCAGTACCTGGGGCGTTATTTTTAAAATTTTTTGAAAAAAATTGTTCCAAGCGTTATTTTTAAAACGCTCAACATACAAATTGGATGAGAATGAGGAGTTTGACTAGCCAATGGGGGCATTACAAGTGTAAGATTCTTTTTTTTAATCCTTTTTAAGATTGGAAGGGGCATTATTAGGTATTATTCCCACTACACCACTTTATGCTATAATGCCTCATGCTGACTGGGATGACACGTGTCGCAAAACGCCCCATGATGAGGGCATTATATTGATTTACCACTACACATGGTCTAAGGGTGAATTTGAAACTAAAAAATGTAAAAAAAAAAAAAAAAAAAAAGAGAGAGAGAGAGAGAGAGAGAAAGTTAAAACAAATACCTATAAACTTTTAACATATGCAACAATCAAAACTATTTACTATTAATAAAAGTTGCTAAATGTTATATAGTAATTTTGTTTTTGTTAAAAACAAATTAAGGAACAAAAGTTATAAGATAAAATAAAATTATTGGGTTAAAGTCGTATATTATCTATAGTGTAAAGGGTGGATTTGAAACTAAAAAATGCAAGAAAAAAGAGAGAGAGAGAGACAAAGTAAAATATATACCTATAAACTTTTAACATATTCAACAATCAAAACTATTTACTATTAATAAAAGTTGATAAATGTTATATAACTAGATTTTGCCCCGCCCGCGTTGCGGGGCACTAAGCCGAATATTTCTGTCTTATAATATGTACGTCTGTGTTTCGGATACTTGTATATACTACTTATAACACGATCTCAAAAAAATTACATTGAGTCAACCAATTAAATTAAAACACTATCATACTTTTGCTTAAGAAAAACAAAAACGATAGAAAAACAATAATTTTAAACAGGGGGCAAAATCGTAATTTTTGCAAGATAAATGATCGTGTTCCAGGCAGCCCCCTGGCACGAATAAAAATTACACTGAGTCAAACAATTAAAACAAAGCACTTCTAAAGTTTTGTCATAAAAAACTAAAACGATAGCATGACTGTAATTTTACATTGGGGCAAAATCGTAATTTAACTGGGAAAGCAAAGGAAAACGATGACAAAAAATGTATATTTAAATTGAGGGCAAAATCGTAATTTGGCTGGGTAGGGAAAAACAAAACTAATGGCAAAACTGTAAATTTAAACGGGTCAAAATCGTAATTTTGAACCGAGGGCAAAATGGTAATTTTTAGATGGGAGCAAAAGCATAATTTTATTTTGAACTGGGGGTAAAAACGTAATTTTGAAATGAGGGCAAAATCATAATTTTTAAGCGGGGATTTAAAATCCTAAATTGGTTGGGCCAATGGGGGAGTGCTAGGCAGCTTCCTGACACAATTCCCCCATCTTGTGTCTGTAGTTATACATTGGGGGCAAAATCGTAATTTTACTGGGAAAACAAACAAAAACGATGACAAAAATATAAATTTAAATTGAGGGCAAAATCGTAATTTAGCTGGGAGGAACAAAACAAAACTAATGACGAAACTCTAAATTTAAACAAGCAAAAATCGTAATTTTGAACCGAGGACAAAATTATAATTTTTAACTGGGGGCAAAAACATAATTTTATTTTGAACCAGAGGTAAAAACGTAATTTTTAACTGATGGCAAAATCGTAATTTTAAAGCGGTGACAAAATCGTAAATTGATTGGATCTAGAGCAGGTGAACTACCGTTCACCAAACTTCATAAATGTTATAGAGGTAATAAATAAATTAATGAGTAAACTGCCATTTTGGTCCCTGAGGTTTGGTCAGTTTTGCCACTTTAGTCCAAATCTCAAACCTTTTGTATTTGGGTCCCTGCGGTTTCAGTTTTGTTGCCATTTTGGTCCAAAGGTGAAATCTGGCCAGATTCTCTAAATTAAACCCCCTTGTTTTGTCCTTTTCCTCAGAGGTAGTTTTGTCATTTTCGTTTTATTATAACTGGTTATTAATTAAAACTAATAAAACTTAATTAATCAACCTTGACCCTATAAAAAAGGACATCATCTTCCCCAAATACCCTAATTCATATGCAAATTTTGAGTTTTGGTATCCAGTCGCAACATTTTGAACATTACTAGATATCAAAGTCAAACCATTCCATCTTTGACCAACTCTTCCAACCCTTTCTTCAACCTCTCAGACGCATACGCAACCTGACATTCACTCTCCACGAGACCACCAAACGAGATCCTAACATGACCCGGGCACCCAGACGAGCTTCCCGGGATTATAACCACGCCATGCTTGTTAGCGAGCCAACGAACCACTGCAAAGTCGTCAGTAAACTTCTCAGGTAACTTGGCCCACAAGTAAATGGCCCCTTCTCCACCCTTGAATGCACCCTCACCTAACGGTGATAATGCATCAACAAGAAGTTGGCGGTTCTTGACCAGATCTTTGACCTGATCCGTGACCCACTTTGAGCCCACTTCCATCGAGTGAAGCTCTAGTTTTTGTGAGATTATCGAAACACATATCAGTATGTTTTCTTGGACTTTAAGTAATTGTGCAACAAAACCATCAACTTCTGTAGGAAATGCTATCTGAAACCCAAAGTAATTCAATAGTTGCAGATGAATTAGGGTTTGTGTTAAGGTATTTGGGGAAGATGATGTCCTTTTATAGGGTCAATTTGATTAATTAAGCTTTATTATCTTTAATTAATAACCAGTTATAATAAAACGAAAATGACAAAATTACCCCTGAGGAAAAGGACAAAACAAGAGGGTTTAATTTGGAGAATATGGTTAGATTTCACTTTTGGACTAAAATAGCAACAAAACTGAAACCACATGGACGCAGATACAAAAAGTTTGAGATTTGGACTAAACTGGCAAAACTTGCCAAACTTCAGGGACCAAAATGGCAGTTTACTCTAAATAAATATATATTATACTATCTATCATGTAATGTTAAATTTATATTATATAACTAGGGTGGAGATACAATAGGAAGTTTATTTGGCTAGGAAGGCTAGGAAGTGATCTTGACCATCCATTAAGTTAATCAAGGGCTAAGATTAAATCAGGGAAATTGAAAGGAAGAAAAGAGGCGCGTGAGTTTGTTCAAGGGCATTCTAGTCAATCCAATCCAATAGTTTCTCTCTCCTCCAATTCCCCCCCATTTTTTAAACGTTAATAACTCTTTAATACGACATTATTTTTTTATAAAAATTGCACCAAAAAACGAGCGTTTTTTTATCTTTAAAACGAGTATACTATTGCTATATTTAAAAAAAAATTAAACCCAATTGTGTAAAACGCAATAGAAAAACCACCAGTTACGTAAAACGCAATGAAAAAAAAAACCTAAAAAATGACATTTTTCTAAAACGCAATGCACCAAAAACACAAAGAAATGACTTATTTGTAAAACGCAATGGCCAGAAAACCCAAACAAATGTCTTATTTCTAAAACGCAATGGACTGAAAACACATAAAAAAGTGTTTTACCTAAAACGCAATGCACAAAAAACACAAAGAAATGTCTTATTTGTAAAACGCAATGGCCAGAAAACACAAAGAAATGTTTTATTTGTAAAACGCAATGGCCAGAAAACACTTAAAAATGTCTCATTTCTAAAACGCAATGACCTAAAAAAACAAAAGAAAGTGTTCTTATTAAAACGCAATGGACTGAAAACACCTAAAAATGTGTTTTACCTAAAACGCAATGACTAAAAACACTTCAAAAATGTGTTTTACCTAAAACGCAATGACTAAAGATACTTAAAAATGTGTTTTTTCTAAAACGCAATAGCCAGAAAACACATAAAACTCTCTTATTTCTAAAACGCAATGGACACATAAAACTGTTTGTGAACTGTTTTTGAATTGTCTGTGAACTGGCTGAATTGTCTACGAATTACTGTCTTCGAAATGAGCCAATTTCTGGAAAATTAATTTTTCTGATGCGTTTTTAGTACAGCAAATTAATTTTTCTGCCCCTTGGACCCCGCCAGGGGCTGCCGCCCCTGGGACCCCGCTACCAGGGGCTGCCACCCCCGGACCCCCGCCAAGATCGTAAAATGCAATGACTAAATAAAAACTCAGATCGTGAAAATGAAATTAAAGAATTTCTTACATGGATCGAAGCCGGGTTCTTCATCAATTGACGAAAATTGAATGAAAGAAACACTTATGAGCGATTGAATCGAACAAAATCGAGTGATTATCTTCAAAATCACCAGAAAAAACGAGTTTTTGAATGAAATTAAACTGGGTTTTCTTCGAAAAAAGCTGAAGAACACGTTGATCGGGTGGTTGAATCATTGATTGATGACGAAAATCACACTATAATGTAGTGATTATTGAGATAGTAAGTGAAGAAAAGGTTGGAGATGGTGGGTTTTGAAAATGGTGGGTTTTGAAGTAACTGGGGAGAAGAAGGAAGAAGAAATGATGAGATTGACTAAAATACTCTTTCTCTTTATTTTAAAATTTGTCACATGTCATAATCCTATGGCTTCCTTTCCTTCCTAGCTAAAATTAACTTCATATTTGATCTTTTCCCTATATAACTATAGACTACCGATATAAAATTACTTCTATTTATTGTTAGAAACTTGCATATTTTATATTCCATATTATTCTGTCCGATTAATCCGATCAGTGAACAAGTAATAAGATAGATTACAGGTTTGGTTTGGTTCGATTCTATTATGAAGACAATGATTAAGCTAGGAAAAGAAGGCTGACCAAAGAGTTTGGGCTAAAACAAATACCTTTATTTTGTGCGAGTTGTATTTTTAACCTTTTTATACATATAACTATAGTAATAATAATCTGAATTTTTGCAAAAATAAAAAACTTTTTTGAAAATTGTATGCATAAATAATAAAACTAGTGTCATCAATGCATAACCGATTTTAAACACAACCGTCTCTCTTTCTCATAAATAATTTGGATTGCATATCCGTCTCTCTTTGTCTCTCTACATATCATCTGATTATTCACTACTTACAATTATATTATGTAGTTTTCCACGTTCTTTATATAAAATTGGGCGATTTTTTTTTTAACGGCAAATTCGGATCACTGACGGACTACTGGAGTATCATTCTGTCACCAACGAAACCACCCGATCATATCCATCTTCACTAGGCTATAATGTTTATACATCAGTTCAGGAGGAAACCCAATAAATCTAGAAAAACCCCTTTTGTGAAAATCGAACCCAAGACCTAATGATCACTAAGTGTGGTTCCACCCTTAAAATGCAACTAGGCTATAATGTCATATGACTGACTGATTGATTGATTCTAGTTTTTGTTGGTTTAAAGTATAAATGTAACCCAATCACATATCACAATCACTTTAGCTTTTCTTAAGGTTAAAAGAAAGACTTGGTTTACTTTGAACGTTGACATAGTATTGCCCGGTAATAACCATCTTTATTATTCAAAGTCTTTAAATACTAAAGTATTCTAATAAAATATTTAACACTTTCAGTATTTTATTATATAAATCTCTCACGTCGTAAAGCAAGAAGTTTTACACGTGGGATCTTCAATATCACAAAGCATTATATGCTTTTATTTAAACCTCTATGAAATGCATTCTTCTAGAATCAATTCTTGTCCATGACTTGCTAAATATTGTATAAACCTTTATATATGCTTTTATTTAAACTAAGCTACCCTTTTTAATAGCAAAACGAAGTCTTTTAAAAATTACGTCTATAAATTTCGGGATCATAATTTTGAGTGAATTCAAAAAATAAAAATCAAGTTCGAATATGTAACACTAAGTTATTGCACAGTGTAGGACTAAATTAAATAATGGGTTACCCCGAGTAGCCGCGTTTTTATTTCGTTGACAGTTCATAAAAAAAAAATTATGACCATGAGTTTCAATGGAAGGCAAAGAGATGATATGGTCCATGAATGTAGCTCTTCTTGGGTGTACATACACCTATATGCCCGTGGCCACACCTATTGATGTGAAATTGGGCGCTCATATGTACCGTGTTAGGCGGTTATGATGATAGTGGATGGTGAACTAGTGGTTACCACCCGTGCTTCGCTGCGAGTTCAAAACGTAGATAAAATAGGTAAATTAGAATAGATCCATGTTGCGTTACGGGTTCAAAACGTAGATAAAATAAGAGACTTGCACCAGTACACATGGAAATTCGGAAAACATTATGTTTTTAAATTCAATGTTATGGAAAACGAAGGCGAGAAAAGAAGAGGTAAAACAAAACGATTGTATAGTTTTGTAAAATGTAATCTTGTTATAAGACTTTTGTTGCATGATATTTTTAAAAGTCTTGAGACTATATTATATTGTTCAAGTATTCTATAAAAATAGTTTATCCATAAAAACAGTGTTTATTATAACAATGTACGCATAAATATTATGTCAACAACCCTGTTAAAAATCATAGCATCATGATCTCAGTCCACTTGAAATTAACCTTGCTGACTTGAAAACAATATAAAAAAATGGAATTCAAAATTTAACAAACTCCTATTTCAAGACCCCTCTAGCTTTCCACTTGCCTGTTTCTTCTAGACCAATACTTTTTTTTAACGGCAAGGAACGATGTGCCAATCATCGTGACATCGGGCGTTGTGGCCAAGGACGACTACTTAACCGTCGCCAGCCCCTTGGCTCTCCCAGATGCATGGAAACCCGACCTTCACCCGCCCGAAGGCATGATAGTGGAATAATCGGTAAAACCTCGCTTCCATCCAAGACGAACCGGTGCCACCCGTATTCGCCCTTCACCTGGATGCCGCAGAAAATAATAGAGAAAGTGAGAGTCGAGCCTGGATCACAAGAAACACCAAGTCTTCTTGACCAATACTATACTTTCTGTTTTCTTTGTGATAATATTAAAATAATATTAATAATAAAATAATATGATGATGATATATTGGTATCGAACCATATTTAATCAGTACCAAAATTTGAGAATACAAGCATAAATAACTATAGTTGGGTCTTTTAACCGTTAGAACCAATTACAATAACTGTAGTTGGGTTTTTTAACCGTTAGAACCAATTTCTAGTAAGGGGACACGGGCTGGTCCCGTGATAGCATAACGGAACAAAAAATAACGCGTGGAAGTTGATAAAATCCCACCGCCGGTCCATACTTCAACGCGTTATATCATAACGAAATCCATTTTCCGTTATTTCCTTCACGCGTTATGATTTTGGTTTGTGAGGGTATTTGTTGGTTGGGGGGAAATTGTTGGGTGTGGTGGTGAGTGATGACCACCCCTAGTAAAAATGGTTGTGAGTGATGGAAAAATGGTCAATGACATGGCAAAACTTGATTGGTGCTTGTGAGTGATAAATTCTATCACTAGTGAACCACCCCTAGTCCCCTAAGACAGTAAACTCTTGGGATCTTAGATTATTAACCAACAAGATCATGTAACAATAGTTTGAGCTAGGAATGTTTTATGGTATGTACATATTTTGCCTTCAATACATATTTATTGTAAACTACATCAATGGTCTCAAGTTTTGCAAAACATAACAAGTTTAGTCCTAAGTTTTATTTTATATTTTTAAGTATCGGGTAGCTTAGTCTATTTTTAGGGACCAAACTTGTTACGTCATGCATAACTTCAAACAGGTGATGTACTATCCAATGAACATTGGCGCAAGTTAGAAGGTGCCGCGGGGGGGGGGGGGGACCCCCCGAACTTTTCGCTCAGTAGTGTAATATATGTGGTTTTTGTATAGAATTTTTTTGGTATATATGTTTTCGACCCCCTGGTTCTATAGAATTTTTTTGGTATCGTTTTCGCCCCCCCTCCCCCCACTCGGTCGGAAATCTCAAGTTTCGCCACTGCCAATGAATATGTATCAAACCAAAATATAAGCATATCACAAGAACCAAGCGTGTAATTAATTCTAACAAATATTTTAGTTTAGAAATGCAAATCGGATAGTGTGTATTATTTTCTTCCAAAATCCCAATTTTGACTTCAAAAGTCTAATGTACACGAGAGGAAGAAATGGGCCCGAAACCAATATTTACATAGCAAATCGGTTATCCAACTTAATGTTTTACTGGTCCATTGGACCATTTGGTCGGACCAATTATGTTACAAACTAATGGATGCCCCGTCCGCGTTGCGAGGCGATGGCCGAATAATGAGCGAGTGTTAGGCAGCTCATTGACACGAAAAACAATTAAATCGAGTCAACCAGTTAAAACGAAACATTTTTATAGTTTTGGTAAAAAAAACTAAAACGATGGCAATATTGTAATTTTTAACTGAGGGAAATTTGTATTTTTTGGCTGGGGTAAAAGTGTAATTTGCCAAAAGCTAAAGTGATGGCAGTACTGTAAATTGAACCAGGAGCAAAATAGTAAATTTTCACAGGGGCAAATTCGTAATTTTGAACTTGGGGTAACAGCGTAATATAAATTTGAACTAAGGGCACAATCGTAATTTTAAGCTGGAGACAAAACCACAATTTTGTTTTGAACCGAGGGCAAAATCATAATTTTGAGTTGGGAACAAAAGCATAATTTTATTTTGAACTGGGGAAAAACGTAATTTTGAACTTAGGGCGAAATCATAATTTTTTAAACGGGGAAAAATCACATTTTTGAACAGAGAGCAAAATCGTAATTTTTAGCTGGGAGTAAAAAACAGATTTTGATTTTGAATTGGGGGCGAAAAGGTAATTCTGATCTGAGGGCAAAACCACAATTTTATTTTGAATCAAGGAAAAATCGTAATTTTGAGCTGGGGCAAAATAGCAATTTTATGTTGAGCTGGGGGCAAAAACGTTATTTTAAAATGGATATAAAAATAAGAAACTGGTTGGTACAATGGGGGGGGTGCCAGGCAAAATCGTAATTTTGCATTGAGGGCAAAATCGTAATTTTGAGATGAGGACAAAAGCGTAATTTTATTTTGATCTAGAGGCAAAACGGTAATTTTAAACAGGAGTATAAACGTAATTTTAAAATGATTAAAAAATAGTAAACTGGTTGGTCCAATGTGGGAGCTGTCTGACACTATTCCTCCATTTGGTAAATGTAAGTATAGGAAATGATCTAAAAAATGCTATTTATATAACTAATTTAAAAGAAAATACGAAATTACTTTATCTTTTATTATTATTATTATTATTATTATTATTATTATTATTATTATAATATCGTTGACGAATGATCATGACTTTCTTTTTATAATAAAATATAGTTTTTAATATTTTATTATTTAATATAATAATAGTTTGTTATTATATTCATTTTTAAATTTTAACATATTTTTATTTTCATTTTACTTTTTAAAATCATATTTTCTTTTTCATTTAACATTTGTTTTTATTAATTCTTTTATTTTTTTTTCTTAAATTGTATTTCCTTTATCAATTAGTCTGATATATTTTTAATAACTTATGTTCGTTAAATTTTTTTTTCTAAGGATCATAAATAGTGATTTTATTTAATAATAACATATAGCTTTTTAATACTTTATTATTTAATATTATAATAGTTTATTACTATATTTACTTAACATATTTTTATTGTTTTTTTTTTTTTGAACGGTAAATTTGGATCACTGACGGACTACTGGAGTATCATCGTGCCACCAGAGAAACCACCCGATCATATCCATCTCCACTAGGCATAATGCCACACCAATTCAGGAGGAAACCCAATAAACATGGGAAAAACCCCCCTTGTGAGAATCGAACCCATGACCTATTGGTCCAAAGCTTTATCCCACCACCAAGATGCCACTAGGCTATAAAGCCATGGGCAACATATTTTTATTGTTATTTTACTTTTTTAAAACCATACTTCTTTTATTAATTTTTAAATCATATTTCCGTTATCACATAATTTCGAAATTTCTCTAATAACTTACTTTCCTTTATTTCTAAAAACTTAACTACGTAGTTGTGTTTAATTTTTCCCCTCAACATTCCGGTATAAGTTTTGTTAAAAATAAAGTATTCAAAATAGAGTATTTATTTGTTCTCATAAACGATACGATAATAAACTAAACTAATTCTAACGGTTTGACTTTCTAAACAACTGCCTTGATTTACAAATAACGTTTATTTTACACTATCATCTGCTCTCCTTCGCCGTAATGCACGGCGTCAACAAAGCTAGTTATTAATTTGAAGTTTGAAAAGGAGTAATATGAAGCTTGAATGTAATAAACAGGATATAAAAAAATAAAATATTTTGAAGTCCATTTCAACCGATCCGACCAGTTCAAATGCAAACGGTTCAAGCGGACTCAACCAAACTAGTTATGTACCAGTCACAGTCCAACCGGCCCACTTAAATGAACAGTGCTCAAAACCGCAACATTTTCTTATCCAACGTTACACAACAAATAATCTATTTGCCCAACAACGCAAAACAAAAACGTTATGATCCTAAATATGCAACTTAGATACAGACTAAACAAAACAAAACAAAATATAATAACAAAGAATTATGCCTCTTCTATTGTCTTAAGTGGAATCCACTCCTTATTCGTAACAACTTCCTTCTTTGCACGTGACATAAATCCAAGAAAAAATCCCACTAATACACTGAATAATATCACACCCCCAACCTCAACATACCACAAATATGATCTTTTTCCTTCTTTACCCTTAATATCATCCCTCACTCCACCCTCATTATTAGTGGTTAAAATAGTAATTTTACCATTTACGACTTCGCCCGTGGCAAGTATCTCAACGCTGTCATGCATCTTGCCGTCATGGTTTCCGATATACGTTAACGTTAGCTTCCCCCTGTTAGCGACGAGTTTGGTGTACCCAAACTCACCGCCTCGGTATATGGAGCGGGCCGGTTGTGGATAGACCGGCATGTCTTGGTGGTTAGATCTCGGTTCCCACATGGGTTGCCAGTCCGCACCAGCCATACCGATCACCACATGCACCGGCCCACTACCACACTTGAAATTATTTATCGGACAAAAACGTTCGTATCTGTGAACATGGCCCCACAGGGCCAGGTTCACTTTATTGTCCACCAACAACGGTTCTAAATGCTCGAGCATTTTTTCTCTAATCGGAGCGTCGCGAACCTCATTGCTCGTGGTGTACATCGGTCTATGACCTTGGACCACGACAAACGGCGTTTTGACCCGGTCAACCGACTCCAAATCCTTCTTTAAAAACTCGTATTGCTTACTCCCTTTTAGAAAATTTGTTTCCGTCGATAAGTACACGAAGTGAACAACACCAAAATCAAACGAGTAGTATAGGTTTCGAGTCGGTGGGGCCCGGGACCCGGTCAACTCGGACGAGTTTCCGGGCATGTTGAATTTCAAACTATATGGTACACCACATTCGCCACCTCCGTCCTTTGCGTAAATATACATGGCCCAGTCAGGTTTCCAAGGCTGCAACGGCCAGTCATATTCGTGATTCCCGATGCAGACATGGTACGGGACTTTTGAGGCTACGGGCTCGATTTGGTTGAAGAAATGGTCCCATACCCATGAGTAGCCGCGAGCATAGCTTATGTCTCCGATGTGAGAGATTAAAGCCGGTTTATCACCAAGTGCTTCGATGTCACGCGCGATCCAGTTTATGGTTGAAATGCTTTCTTCTTGTGTTCTAATGTATGTGTTGTATGGTGTTGAGGTTCCCATATCCCCGTATAAAAACGCTATTGTTTCGCCGGAGCTTTCGTCTGGTGAAACGAAGCTGTAAGTGTTGCTCCAACCCTCTGCATCACTTCCCACCTGTTACACCAAAAGGTACATAAGTCATACAAATATTCAGCAGAGAACATTTCAAAATATAAAATCAGCAAAGAAATTTAGCAACACAATATAGAAATCTTGGGTTTTATGTTGTTAGGATCATATCATCATCATCATCATACTCAGTAAATCCCACTAATAGCAAAGCTAAGGTAAGGTCTAAGGAGGGTAGATGTAGACAGCCTTACCTCTACCCCCATAGGAATAGAGAGGCTGCTTCCAGTGAGACCCCAGGCTCGATTGTAGTTTTGTATCAAGCCTTGGACCTAAGGCACATAACACTCAATCAAACAATCGGGACATAGACCGATTGGTGCTTGTACCCCCGTGTCTTTCAGCTATCAACGCCACCACATGATGCATGATTAACCATCTGCCGCTTTCAACGTTATTTTCACGAAATTAGTAAAATAACGTTAAAGTTGGTACCGTTTCACTTTTGGGACCTAAATGCCTCGAAGCGCCTCACACTTTTTAAAACCTAGACTTTAGCTAACTGCCCTCAGGTCCTAGTGTCCTACCTGTTTATAGGCATTGAAATGCAAAATTCTGAATATAGACCGATTTTGGAAACCTAACATTTCAAATGCAGCATGCTAAAATACCAACATAATTAAATGATCAATAAATAATCACCCCTGTTTTTCAGACAAAAGTTCAAATTCCCCTACTACTGAAAGTGGCCATGTGAACCAGAAATTGGCACAAAATTGACACTTGATTATTAATTATAACTTTCTTTACGAGACATATATAAATTGACACTTGATTATTGATCATAACTTTCTTTTAAGAGACATATATATTCTTTTACGAGTGAATTGCAAGTTTTGTCCTTTATCTTTAGGCCATTTTGCAAGTTTTGTCCTTTATGTTTAAATTTGACAAGTTTTGTCCTTTATGTTTGAAAATCAAGTACGTTTACCCTTTGGGCCTTAAAAATCAAGCACGTTTTGTCCTTTATGTTTAAAAATCAAGCGCGTTTTGTCCTTAAAAATCAAGCACGTTTTGCCCCAAAGGATAAAACGTGCTTGATTTTCAAACATAAAGGACAAAACTTGCAAAATGGCCTAAAGATAAAGGACAAAACTTGCAATTCACTCATTCTTTTACTTGCAAACTCACACACCCTTCTAATTCTACTCCTAAATCTATACAAATTTGTCAACTATCTAACTTGAACACTCAACCTCAATAACAGGGACACCTTATCCCCACACCTTGATACCACTAGGTTATAAGCCCTTAGCTACCTAATTATTAAATTTCCAACATTATGGTAAGTGTTTTACATTTCTAAAGACATCTCTCATCATCATCAACATACTCAGTATATCCCACCAATAGCAAAGCTAAGGTAGGGCCTGAGGAGGATAAGATGTAGACAGCCTTACCTCTACCCCGTAGGAATAGAGAAGCTGCTTACAGTGAGACCCCCGGCTCGGTAGTAGTTTTGCATCAAGCCTTGGACATAAGGCACATAACACTCAGCAATTGTGACAAAAGCCGATTAGCACATGTACCCCATTGTCTTTCGGCTATCAACGCCACATGATGCATGATTAACTGTCTCTCGCTTTTTAAGGTTATTTTCACGAAATTAGTAAAATGACACTTTCACTTTTACCCCCAAAGGGCCCTAACATATATACATTATCTGCGCATACTGCAAGCGAGGCGTTTCTAAAGACATCTCTGAATCTTAAAATTCATAGCAAGGGTTTACGTCAAAGAAACTACTTGCAATCACAAAACTAACATGATCATACTTAACTTTTGAGTAAAAAAATAATGATTTGTATGAACATGACTGATTACAACTACAATTTCAATAACCATAAAAACTAATTCTTCAAAAAATTACCTTATAAAAGTACCTCTTTCCACCCTCCAAACCCACCATCACCCCATCATGTATAAACCCAGGATCTCTCCACCCGATACTTGTATTCGCCGGAGCATCACACATATCCTCCCTCTCATACCGCCCGACCCGAGCCCGAACCACCCGGTCCATCTGACCCGAACTCAACCCGTATCTCACCACACTCTCCCCCCCACTTCCACTCACAAACATAACTCGCATCTCCCCCCTCTCACCCGTCAACGCCAAATGCACCTGATCCGGCCCATGACCTGACCCGAATCCGAATTCTTCCGTTTCCGCTAACAAATGTTTGGGCTGGGGCAACGGGTTGTGGTCGTGATCGAGTCGGGTCGGGACGATTTCTGACTCGGTCCATCGGAAGATTCGGATCTTGTAATTGGATCTGAGGTTGATTAACGGGATGGTAATAGAACCCGACCCGGATTGCCAGGTGGGTGAGGTGTTGAGGTATAAATACCCGATGAAGTTACGGAGAGATGAGTCGGGTGGTGAGTAGATACCGAGCCAGTCGAGTTGTGAAGGTGAGTCGACTCCGGTCCATGTGACTATCACCGAGTTGTTTGATCTAGAGAGGGAGGGTGTAGAGAGAGAAAGTGAAGGTGGGTTTGAGATTGATGGGGTTATGAATAAGAAGAAGAAGATGAAGGTGAAGAAGGATGAAAGGGGGGTTGGTGGGTTCATTGTGTGGGGGATTTTGGCATTGGGTTAATGGAGAAGATGATAAATATGAGATGATATGTGTGTTTTGATTGAGATGAAAGCAAGATCGAAAGAGATTTGTTGATGGTTGGATTGGAGACTTTTTGGTTTGTTAGTCAGTCGTGTTCTTGACAGAAGTCGAGATGTGATTCGACAAGATTGGTTAGTGCATAGGATGCTTGTACTTTGCACAAGATTTGTGGATATACCTGTGTACCCGACCTCATACCCGATTATAAGGGTGTAAGGGGTGCTCACCTAAGAGGTGAGTCCCCTCTCTTACGCCCAACCAATCATCATGTGCCACGTCAACTCCCCTCTTAAACTCCCCTAACACCCTAAATTGATGGCGGCACTCCCATCTTAACTCCCCTTATTTTTTTATTTAAAAAAAAAAAAAAACAATTGATTGGTTGGAAATTTGATTGACCCCACCATCTCTCCTTCTTCATGCGGTGAACTCCTCCCGTGCTTGGTCCCCGATTTGCCTCACCGCACCAACGGCGGCGGTGTTCCCGCTAGGTGACTTGGGTCACCGAATGGGGTTACCGCTGGTGCCCCGGACACCCTAAGACTAGAAGGTATGGGGGCCGGCTGAGGCCCGGCGCCGGTCCCCCACACCGCCCCCTGGGGCTCGGCCCGGCACAACCGGCACCCTACAGCCGGGGTAGCCGGTCCTCTTTCCTACTTCCTTCTCTCACATATACCTATACATACATCTAATCTAATCTAACTATTATAATAAAAGAAACCAACTTTTTGACACGTGTCATTCATTGAATGTATCCTTAAATTTATATTTATCTAAATAAATAAATAATAAATTAATATTAAATTTTATCATACTTTAATAAAATATTATTCTCAAATCTAAATTGTTAATTTAATATATTTTTAAAACAAATACCTCTCTTATCTACTTATCTTATATTAAATATATAAATAATAAATTAATATTAAATATTATCCAAATTTAATAAAAATATAACTTTTTTTATTATTTGGTATACAAAATTATGTTTATTCAACTCGAGTAAAACGCGAGGTTTTTAAGGATATAATTTTTTTTATTATTTTGTAGATTTTTCAACCCGACTATACACGGGTTTTTTTAAAGATACGACGTTTTTAGTATTTAATACACAAAATTACATTTATTTAGGATATAATTTTTTTTTTATTTTTTGGTAGATTTTTCAACCCGACTATACACGGGTTTTTTAAAGATACGACGTTTTTAGTATTTAATATACAAAATTACACTTATTTAATCTGTGTAATACACATGGTTTTTAAAGATATAACTCTTTTTTAGATCTATTCAACACGTGAAATATACGAGGTTTTTAAGGATGTAATTTTTTATTATTTGATAGATTTATTCAACCCGATTATACACAGGTTTTTTTAAAGATACGACGTTTTAGTATTTAGTATACAAAATTACATTTATTTAATATTTGTAATACACATGGTTTTTAAATATATAACTTTTTTTATTATTTGATAGAGTTAATTGCCATTTTAGTCCCTGTGGTTTTGGGCATTTTGCCAGTTTAGTCCAAAGGTTTCAGATGTTAAAAATGAAACCTTTGGACTAAACTGGCAAAATGCCCCAAACCACAGGGACTAAAATGGCGATTAACTCTATTTGATATATAAAATTACATTTATTTAACCCGTACAATATACAAGGTTCATAAAGATATAAGTTTTTATTATTTAATATATAAAATTACATTTATTTAACCCGTGTAATACACGGGGTTCTAACCTAGTACATATATATACACAAAGGCAAAGGGGTTCATCCCCCACCCCCCTAGGTCCATCCTCTCCAAGCCACTCCTACGTGGCGCCTACGTGGCGGCTCATCCCCTCCAAGCCCATCCTCTCCATACCATTTAGTCTAAGGGTGTAAGGGGCACTCACCTAAGAGGTGAGTCCCCTCTCTTACGTCCAACCAATCGTCTTGTGCCACGTCAACTCCCCTCTTAAACTCCCCTAACACCCTAAATTGATGGTGGCACTCCCCTTATAGGTGACTCGGTTTTTTATTTTTATTTTTTTGTTTATTTATTTGTTGAAAATATACATGTTTATAAAAAAATATCAATAAAAATTAAATATAATTTAACAAAAGACATTTTAAAGTAGAAAATAAAAAAAAAATTAAATTCAAACTAGAAAATAATAATTAAAGTCAAACTAGAAAATTAAAATCACATTCAAACTAGAAAATAAAAATTACATTAAAACTAGAAAATTAAAATTTTAGAAATCGCATGGCCACCCGTACTTGTTAGCGATTTCGCGCTTTCGGGCGAGGATGAACGGCAACATACTTGGCGGAGCATCGTCGTGCGGCTTGAGGAATGTTTTCATATCTCGATCGTAATTGTAGTTTTTCATCGTCTCGCGTTGTTCCGATATGAGCTCGCGAGCCTCCGACTCTCTTTTTTTCCTCAATTCGATCGCCTCCAATTATATCGCTTGCTTCGCTTCTTTCATGGCGGTGTACTCTTTCAATTGTGCCGCCAACTCGGCCGAGCTTCCCTCGGACGATGTAGCTTGACGTTTGTCTCGCCGTTGTGGTCTTTGTGGCGAGGGGTCTTCGTTCATATCCGGTATCGAAGGGTCCACGTCAACGGGCTTTCTTTTATGTGCCGAACCTTCACCTTCCTCACCCAACAATGGGACTTGGGCCCATTTCTCGTGTCTTCGAACGACCTCCCACGCCTCGACATGTTGAAAACCGTTCGGAAATCTATCTTTAAATTCTGTTAACGCGACTTTCATCACGTCGAGATCCTTACATCCGCTTCCTCGTGTGCGATCCTACATATTATAAAATAATAAAAATATACAATATAAAATAATAAGTGTTAAAAAAATATGAACTTAGTAAAGAAAATTAAAAATATACAATGTTAAAAAAAATATAATTTTTACCGCTTGTTGGTATAGGCCGTTGAAAAAGTTTATTTTCGCCATCATCGGGTTCCATTTAGACCGTACTTGATGAACGGTCCGGTTACTTCCACCGACGGTTTTGTTAAAATGATCTAAAATCTTACGCCAAAAACTTTCGCGGTTTTGTTGATTGCCCTTCTTTTTGTTGGTAGAGCAATGTACCCACGCCTTTGCCAACGCCTCTTCTTCGACCTTTGTCCAATTCGTGCTCTTCGTTTTTCCCGAGCGTCATCTTCTTCGTTGCCCGCGTCTTCATCCACATTATATTCATCTTCCTCGTCATCGTCGCCCAAATTTTGAGTTTCGGGCACTACCTCATCGTCCTTGTCGTCGTAAATAGGTAGAGGACGTTCGACATTTCCTCGTGTAGATGGAACTTGTGGGGCACGAAAAGCATATGGGTCGAAGGTGGGGGATTGAGGAGGAGCGTCCATTGATAACAAATTTTGAAAATAGCCGAAATTGGGTTGTTGGGTGTTGTAAAACGAGGGGTGTGAAGGTTGTTGGAAAAAAAAACGGGGGTTGTGAAGTGTATCCGAAAGGGGGTTGTGGTTGAGCACTTGCACCGCTCGAACCACCACGAGACGGTTGCGAGCCTCGTCCCTTAGTTTTTTCTTGGCCTCGCGGGGTTGGTTCTCCATTGCTCGGTTTGAAGTGGGTGTGGTTTGAGAGTATAAAAAATAAAGTGAAGTGGGTGTGGTTGGAGAGTATAAAAAATGTGTGAGGTTGATATGGTTTGAGTATAAAAAAATTGAGTGAATGGGATGGTTATTTATATATGTTTTAAAAAAGTGATTTTTTTTTTAAATCCGACCGTTTCAAACTAGCCGTTCCTCAATCTTCGTGCAAACACAGCGGTGACTCCACACCGATATCACTCCCCGATTCGGGTCCCCGCGTTGATGGCGGCGGTGTTCCCGATCGGGGACAACGGTCACCGAAGCCCCTCCCCGCTTACGCCCCGTGCACCCTAAAGGTTAGACCATGGGTTATGGTGGGGTTTGGGTTGGGGCATTGGTTGACACGTGGAATGGGGGCCCCCCACCACTCAAACCCACGCCCATGGGGTATGGTGGGGCTTGGGTTGGGGGGCATGAGTTTGGTTTGGCCATTGAGAGCCTGCCATGTCATTTACTAGCCCGCCCCACGCCCGGCTTCAAACCCACGCCAATAGGGGCCACGCCCAACCCAAGCCCCTGGGGTGGTGGCTTGGGCGTTTTCAGCCAACCCACGCCCCAACCCAAACCCCATACCCCATGGCCTTAGTCCTAACACCTGTGTATCTATCGGGTATCAGGTATGCCTCTAGGTTTTGGATACCCGTTGGTATACATGACTCATAACTACTGTAACACCCCGTGTTTTCCAAAAGTCAAAGTCAAAGTCAAGTGTTGACTGTTATTGGAATTAAAGATTAATAAAGATTAATTTCATTTTAGTTTCATTTTGATTTTCATCTTATTTGGAGTAAGTGTTGTATAATCAAACTAATCGACCGATAATCGAACTGTGAATCAACGACCGACTGTGAATGATAGGAAGTAACAATGCAATAAAGCTAGTCAATCAATAATCAAGCTAATCAAATCAATCATCAAACTCAAGTGTGGGGATTTTAGTACTTTTTATACGTGTGTGTGTGCCTTATGTGTTACTTGTGCATGTTTACTTTTATGTTAAAGTGTGTGGTGAATCAATCAAATCAATCAAGACTCAAAGGTGAATCAAACTCAATGGAAATCGAACCCGAAATGGTTGTAAGGATGCTTGTATGTTAAATATAGTCTCGACTACTACTAAAAGTAATTTGATTAGAAATTCTATCATCCTCAAATCATCGTTCATCAAACTCGAAATATCAAAAATCGTCGCGAAACACTCAAAACCAAGCAAGCCGATCGAACAGGGCAACCTGATCGAACAGGCAAGCCGGTCGAACAGGGCAACCTGATCGAACAGGCTAGCCGATCGAACAGGCTGTTCGATCGGACAGCTGTTCGATCAGGGATGCTGTTCGATCAGCTGACCCTTTCCTCTTTTGGAAGCCTATAAATAGGGCTGTCCTTGTCAAACTTTCCACTTTTGGAAAAGCTCTGACCGACCAGCCTCTTCTTCTCACTAAATCTCAGATTTCTCTCAAACCGGTAAGTATTTCGCTCTAATCCTTGTACGTTTTTGTTCATTAATCGATTCTCCATCTTTCTATCTTTCAAAACTTGGATTTCAACCATGAAATCACCAAGATCTAGGTGTTCTTGAGTGATGTCATCATGGTGTTCTTGGTGTTCATCAAGAACTTCATGTTCTTGACTTCATTCAACCATGAATAAGCTAGATCTAACCGATTTCCGCATCAATAACTTAAAATCTACCAAAGATCTTAACATTTCACGGTGGAAAAGGATTGGAAGATGGGTTTTCATCTATCTTTCAACTCTTTTACACTCAAACCGGTGAAAACGAAGCTTGAACCGATTTATAAATCAATCTAAACAAACACATGGTTCAAGATTCGGGTTCTACCGAGAGATATACCGATTTCGGGTTAAACGTTAAACTTGGGTTCCAAACCGTCTCTGGCCGAGCTTGGGTGATTCCTGCTCGAGTCAGTAGACTAAGTAGGGACTTCAGCTTTGTGGTTCAACTCGTAGTCAAAATATCTCTAAAACATCAACAATTAACGGGAATAACCAAGTGTTAAGTGATAGGTTAACCGAATCGAGAAGCTGGCCGAACGGCTAGGCTGTTCGATCGAACAGCCCAACCGAACGACTATGCCAGCCGATCGACTAGGCTAACCGATCGACTAGCACTTAGTCCCACAAACTCATGAAGTGTAGTATTGACGAAGTACTGTTCGATCGACTACGCCACTCGATTGTAATCATTACTGCTCGAATCATGAGATACTATACTTCAAAACACTTAGACTTTTCGAAACATTGGAATGTCACCCGATCGAACATGCCAACCGATCGAGTGACATATTTGAAAACAATGAAGTGCTAGCCGATCGGTTGGGCTAACCGATCGAACAGCTGTTCGATCGGCCAACTTGAAAGGTAGTACAAACCATCATACACAAACACATCCTTCACATCAAAGGAAGAAACAATCCACTTGAAGGAACCAGCCGATCGAGCCAGCCGGCCGATCGAATGGATGTTCGAACGGACTTTCAAACCAATCGAACAGCCCACTCGATCGAACTGCTGTCCGATCGAATGGCCTACTCGATCCAAGTACATTGTTTACTTTTTCCGCGTTACTCATCGTTGTGTTATCGAACTATTCAGGCTAACCTATTCTCAGTGCTCCCTTCAAATCCACAACCAACCACTGTGAGTATACTCGATCCCTTTTTGCTTTCAGCACTTTTGGGTGTTACATACGTAATCTATCAAATTCACAAACAACACAAACTATTTGAACGCTAACCTACTTGCATGTATTACTTGTCTAAATGATTGCTGTTTATTATGTTTACACGTGGAGTGCTATCTACCTGCTTTAGCAACGTAGTACTATAGTTTGGACTCAGCACCCGTTTCCACGGGGGTTGCTAAGGACAATTACTTGCATGGATTACGGTGGTAATCATGTATTGCGAACTGTCTCGGACAGTCAACTTGAAGTCATTGGTATCGATGGTCCCATGTCGATAATTTACATGCATCGTTTGCCCTTGTGTACGTGCTTGGTTATGCGTAAACTATTCGAACTTTATATGCTATATCAAACTTGTGTACTCACCTTTACATATATGTATTGACTTTTATTTTAACGTATGTGACAGGTGTTTAAGCTACTAGCGTGCTAGGGAAGCGAGGCAATAATAAGCTTCTAGGAGTCAGTGACCTTAGGACAGTGTCCATATACCTGCTCCAGGGCCATAATTATCTGTAGATCTTGTACTGGCACCTGTAGTCAGTAAGATCTATAGTTAGTCGTCTAGAAGTCTTAAAACAATATTTACATTCGGTCTGTAATAATTAAGAATTTGAGTTGTCGGAACAGTTCCCATATTGTTTAGTTGATTTCTATGATAACTTGTTATTATTTGGGACACGGTATGGGACGTGTTATATAACTGAATTGTATGATAGTTGTTGTGGAAACTTCTGAACAATCTGTTTCGCTCAGTGCCGCGCCCCGATGATTCCGCCATCGGTTGGGGTGTGACAGATTGGTATCAGAGCCATAACTATAGGGAATTAGGTTAGACACGATCTAGTCCGGATCGCTGTCTTAGAGACCTAGACTATAGCTAAGGAACCAAGAGACCAAGTTTATGTGCTTATTTTATGTTGTTTCCTTCTATTCTATCATTACATCCGAACTCCGAGCCAAATTTTGTAATTTGGACGGGATTAGGAGTGAAACCCGCAAATTCCTGCCTAAATTACAAATTTTTGCCAATTACTTTGTGCAAATTTCTATCAACAAACGGGGGAGAATTATACCAAATTAGGGCTGAAACCCGTAATTTGATGAAAACTTTCCTCTAAGATTTTCTTAAAACAAGGAAGAAATTGCTGAGCTAGGGGTGAAACCCTAACCTTGGCAGTTATTCCGACTTTATTTCATCTCGCCAAGGCAATTGACGGACTCCAACGACCTGAACTCACGAGTATGGCCTAGAATGCGCATGTATAATGCCCAAGAATCGAGGCAGAAACATGTCCCCTAGAGTCGAAAGTGACGACAAGTCAACTGTGAATAGTTAAATTGCCATGGTTAGTCAAAGTCTAGTAGCCGCAGACAATCCATTTTCCGATTTTGAGTGTTGCTTTGTTGATTTTATATGATTTACCTGTTTACGTGTTTTAAAGATTTGTTAATTGCTCCATTGTTTATCGATCTGCGTGACTTCTGTTGCTATCCAATCTCGATTCGAACCCCTGTTGATGTGACCTAAACGAAACCAGTGTGCTATGCTACGCTATACGACTAAGTTAGACGATACAACGTGATGCTATCCGATATGCGAAACGAACGACACTCGACTTGTGGTTATAGGTTTCTGTTTTCTGACTACCTCTGTGATAAAATTTCGTACGTGTTTAGGGAATTAAGTGCTCTATTTGCTTAATTGCTTACGTGCTCTAATTGCTTTTGTGCTTATGTGCCTCTATGATTATGTGCTTCTGTGATTATATGTGTTACGTGACGTGAGATGCGACGTGATTCTGAGCTTTAGTAAACTAAGACGTGCGAGATTCGAATTCGTTGTGTTGAGCCCTATGGCGATGTCTATTGCAGACCATGTCGTCATCATCAAGAATTCGCCAAAACCTTACCCGTCAGGAAAAGAGAGACCGACGTCTCGCCAAGCTCATCTCGAGGTCTGTAGCGAAAGCTGTCAGTGAGGTGTACGAAAACTCCAGCAAGTCGTCGGAAGAATCCCGAACCCTCACTGAACCCAGCAAAGCTCCGTTCAGTTTCAAGCAATTTAAGGCATGTGGACCGAAGGAGTTCACCGGTGAAGAGGGCCCTACAGGCTTATTTCACTGGTTTGACTCTGTAGAAGTTACCCTTCGTCAAAGCGGATGCCCGGATCATCTTCGAACTCTCAATGCTACCGGTGTCTTCCAGTCGCGGGCATTGGACTGGTGGACAGCCGAAAGGAACAAGCGCGGGAACGACGCTGCCTACGAGCTGACGTGGGAGGAACTGAAGGCTATCATGCTGGACGAGTTCTGTCCTCCCCACGAACGCCAAAAGTTGGAGGATGAGTTCTGGACCATCAAGCAGAAGGAGGGCGACAACGCTGGTCTCACCGCCCGTTTCAAACAACTGAGCATTATCTGTCCAGATCAGGTCAAGACTCCCGAGATGACCATCAAGAAATACATCCGTGCTCTTCCGGATTGTGTTGCAGATTATGTGTTCGCCGCCAAACCCGCATCAATCGAGTAAACCTACCTACTCGCTGCCGAGATTAATGATAAGCGAGTTAAGGCTGGTGTCTGGGATAAGCCATCCAAGTCGTTGCATCAAGTTACTACCGCATCAACCGACAACCCTACTTCTCAAGCCTCCAAGTCCTCGAGAAGAAGAAAGAAGAACAAGAATTGCGCTGCCGCAACCAATGCTGCTCCTCTTCAGTCAGTACCGCCACAACAGCAGCAACCACAGCGCACTGCGCCAGTGATCAATGCGCCGCCGGCTAAGCGTGCGTACACCGGCCCCCACCCACTCTGTGCTACATGTTCTTATCATCACCCGGTGGGTGTGGCTTGCCGTTTCTGTGTCCACTGCAACGTTTACGGGCATTTCACTGCGAATTGCCGCTATGGTCCTCGGCAAACGCAAGCTCAAGCCGCTGTTAACCAAGCCCTGCTACAAGCTCCTCAAGCTCCTCAAGCTGCACAGGCCCCGGCAAACAATGTTCGGACCTGCTTTGCATGTGGTGACCCTAACCACTTCGCAAATCGGTGCCCGAACAGAGTGGTGAAACAAGAAGCTCAACAACCCCAGCAGCAACAACAGCAGCCTCAACAACAAGCCGCTCACGCCAGAACTTTCAACATCAACGCACGTCAGGCTCAAGCTGACAACAACGTGGTCAATGGTACGTTCCTTGTGAATGGTATATATGCATCATGTTTGTTTGATACTGGAGCCGATAACTGCTTTGTGTCATTTGAATTTGAGAAGCTTCTTAGACGTAAGCGCTCTTATCTTTCGTCACCCTTCGAAGTAGAGGTCGCTACCGGAAGAACCATTGCTGTAAATTCTGTGCTCCGTGATTGTACTCTCGAGCTCAATCATCATATATTCCCGATTAATCTCATTCCAATGCAGCTCGGAAGTTTCGATGTCATAGTAGGCATGGACTTTCTTCGTGAAAACCGTGCTGAAGTTGTGTGTTCCGATAAGATGATTCGTTTTGTGCTAGCTAGTGGTGATATTCTATGTGTTTATGGTGAAACTACTGCAAAAGATCTCAAGCTCATGTCCTGTCTTCAAGCTCGCAAATATCTCCGCAAGGAATATCGAGCCTTCTTGGCCAACATTGTTGTAGCAGAGACGGACAAGAAAAAGAAAGTTGAAGTCAAGGATGTTCCTGTTGTCCGAGAATTTCCTCAGGTGTTCCCTGATGATCTTCCTGGATTACCTCCAAGTCGTGATATCGACTTTCGAATCGACCTTATTCCAGGAGCCAACCCAGTGGCCAAAGCTCCGTATCGACTCGCTCCATCTGAGATGCGAGAACTCTCGAACCAACTCCAGGAGTTACTTGAAAAAGGCTTCATTCGCCCGAGCACTTCTCCATGGGGCGCACCAGTCCTTTTCGTCAAAAAGAAGGACGGGTCGTTCCGAATGTGCATCGATTACCGGGAATTGAACAAGCTGACCATCAAGAACCGATACCCCTTACCAAGAATCGATGATCTGTTTGACCACTACAAGGTGCTCAGTGTTTCTCCAAGATTGATCTACGTTCAGGCTACCATCAGTTGCGGATACAAGAGGAAGACATACCCAAAACCGCTTTTCGAACCCGATACGGCCACTACGAATTTGTTGTCATGCCTTTTGGTTTGACCAACGCACCCGCGGTCTTCATGGATCTGATGAATCGCGTGTGTAAACCGTTCTTAGACCGTTTCGTCATTGTATTCATCGACGATGTCCTGATCTATTCCAGATCGAGGGCCGAACATGCGCAGCATTTGCGATTGGTTCTCGAGTTGCTTCA